>NW_027446520.1:0-54464 GCF_038048845.1 Mixophyes fleayi | reverse complement strand
TGAATCATGAATCATGAATTGAATCATGAATCATGAAATGAATCATGAATTGAATCATGAATTCAAACATGAATCATGAATCGAATCATGAATTGAATTATGAATTGAATCAAGAATTGAATCATGAATTGAAACATAAATCATGAATCGAATCATGATTCATGAATTGAATCATGAATCATGAATTGAATCATGAATCATGAATCATGAATTGAATCATGAATTGAATCATGAATTATAAATCATAAGTTGAATAATGAATTGAATCATGAATTGAATCATGAATCATGAAATGAATCATGAATCATGAATTGAATCATGAATCATGAATTGAATCATGAACCATGAATCTTGAATTGAATCATGAATCATAAATTGAATCATGAATTGAATCATGAACTGAATCATTAATCATGAAATGAATCATGAATCATGAATTGAATCATGAATCATGAATTGAATCAGGAATCATGAATCATAAATTGAATCATGAATTGAATCATGAATCATGAATTGAATGATGAATGATGAATTATGAATCAAATCATGAATCATGAATTGAATCATGAATCATGAATTGAATCATGAATTATGAATCATGAATTGAATCATGAATTAAATCATGAATTATAAATCATAAGTTGAATCATGAAATGAATCATGAATTGAATAATGAATTTTCAATTCAATCATGAATCATGAAATGAATCATGAAATGAATCATGAATCATAAATTGAATCATGAATCATGAATTGAATCATGAATCACAAATCGAATCATGAATCATGAATTGAATCATGAATCATGAATCATGAATCGAATCATGAATCATGAATTGAATCATGAATCATGAATCACGAATCATGAATTAAATCATGAATCATGAATTGAATCATGAATCATGAATCGAATCATGAATCATGAATTGAAACATGAATCATGAATCATAAATTGAATCATGAATTGAATCATGAATTATGAATCATAAATTGAATCATGAATTTAATCATGAATTGAATCATGAATCATGAAATGAATCATGAATCATGTATTGTATCATGAATCATGAATTGAATCAGGAATCATGAATCATTAAATGAATCATGAAATGAATCATGAATCATGAATTGAATCATGAATCACGAATTGAATCATGAATTGAATCATGAATTAGAAATCGAATCATGAATCATGAATCATGAATCAGGAATTAAATCATGAATCATGAATCATGAATTGAATCATAAATCATGAATTGAATCATGAATTGAATCATGAATCGAATAATGAATTATGAAATAAATCATGAATTGAATCATGAATTGAATCATGAATCATGAATCATGAATCGAATCATGAATCATGAAATAAATCATGAATTGAATAAAGATTCATGAACCATGAATTGAATCATAAATCATGAATCATGAATTGAATCATGAATCATAATTCGAATCATTAATCATGATTCAAGAATTGAATCATGAATCATGAATTGAATCATGAATTATGAATCGAATCATGAATCATGAATTGAATCATGAATCATGAATTAAATCATGAATCATAAATCAAGAATTGAATCATGAATCATGAATCGAATCATGAATCATGAAATAAATCATGAATTGAATCATGAATTGAATCATGAATCATGAATCATGAATCGAATCATGAATCATGAAATAAATCATGAATTGAATCAAGATTCATGAACCATGAATTGAATCATGAAATAAATCATGAATCATGAATTGAATCATAAATCATGAATCATGAATTTAATCATGAATCATAATTCGAATCATGGATCATGAATTGAATCATAAATCATGAATCGAATCATGAATCATGAATTGAATCATAAATCATGAATCGAATCATGAATTGAATCATGAATCATAAAATAAATCATGAATCATGAATTGAATCATGAATCATGAATTGAATCAGGACTCACGAATTGAATCATGCATCATGAATTGAATCATGAATCATAAATCGAATCATGAATCATAAATCATGAATTGAATCATGAATCACGAATTGAATCATGCATCATGAATTGAATCATGAATCATAAATCGAATCATGAATCATGAAATGAATCATGAAATAAATCATGAATCATGAATTGAATCATAAATCCTGAATTGAATAATGAATTTAATTTTGAATCATGAATCATGAATCGAATCATGAGTCATGAAATAAATAATGAATTGAATCATGAATTGAATCATGAATCATGAATCATGAATCGAATCATGAATCATGAAATAAATCATGAATTGAATCAAGATTCATGAACCCTGAATTGAATCATGAAATAAATCATGAATCATAAATTAAATCATAAATCATGAATCATAAATTTAATCATGAATCATGAATCGAATCAAGAATTAAAAATTGAATCATGAATCATGAATCAAATCATGAATCATGAATTGAATCATGAATCATGAATCATGAATTGAATCATAAATTATGAATCATGAATTTAATCATGAATCATATATCGTATCATGAATCATGAATCGAATCATGAATTGAATCATGAATCATGAATTGAATTATGAATTGAATCAAGAATTGAATCATGCATTGAATCATGAATCATGAATTGAATCATGAATCATGAATCATGAATTGAATCATGAATTATGAATCATAAATTGAATCATGAATTGAATCATGAATTAAATCATGAATCATGAAATGAATCATGAATCATGAATTGACTCATGAATCATGAATTGAATCATGAATCATGAATCATGAAATGAATCATGAAATGAATCATGAATCATGAATTAAATCATGAATCACAAATTGAATCATGCATCATGAATTGAATCATGAATTATAAATCGAATCATAAATCATGAATCATGAATCATGAATTAAATCATGAATCATGAATCATGAATTGAATCATAAATCATGAATTGAATCATGAATTGAATCATGAATTGAATCATGAATCATGAATCGAATCATGAATCATGAAATAAATCATGGATTGAATCATAAATCATGAATTGAATCATTAATTGAATCATGAATCATGAATTGAATTATGAATTGAATCAAGAATTGAATCATGCATTGAATCATGAATCATGAATTGAATCATGAATCATGAATTGAATCATGAATCATGAATCATGAATTGAATCATGAATTGAATCATGAATTATGAATCATAAATTGAATCATGAATTCAATCATGAATTAAATCATGAATCATGAAATGAATCATGAATTGAATCATGAATTTTGAATTGATTCATGAATCATGAATTGAATCATGAATCATGAATTGAATCATGAATCATAAATCGAATCATGAATCATGAATTGAATCATGAATCATGAATCAAGAATCGAATCATGAATCATGAATTGAATCATGAATCATGAAATGAATCATGAATTGAATTATGAATTCAAACATGAATCATGAATCGAATCATGAATTGAATTATGAATTGAATCAAGAATTGAATCATGAATTGAAACATAAATCATGAATCGAATCATGATTCATGAATTGAATCATGAATCATGAATTGAATCATGAATCATGAATCATGAATTGAAACATGAATTGAATCATGAATTATAAATCATAAGTTGAATCATTAATTGAATTATGAATTGAATCATGAATCATGAAATGAATCATGAATCATAAATTGAATCATGAATCATGAATTGAATCATGAACCATGAATTGAATCATGAACCATGAATCTTGAATTGAATCATGAATTATAAATTGAATCATGAATTGAATCATGAATTGAATCATGAATCATGAAATGAATCATGAATCATGAATTGAATCATGAATCATGAATTGAATCAGGAATCATGAATCATAAATTGAATCATGAATTGAATCATGAATCATGAATTGAATGATGAATGATGAATTATGAATCAAATCATGAATCATGAACTGAATCATGAATCATGAATTGAATCATAAATTATTAATCATGAATTGAATCATGAATTGAATCATGAATTATAAATCATAAGTTGAATCATGAAATGAATCATGAATTAAATCATGAATTTTGAATTCAATCATGAATCATGAAATGAATCATGAAATGAATCATGAATCATGAATTGAATCATGAATCATGAATTGAATCATGAATCATAAATCGAATCATGAATCATGAATTGAATCATGAATCATGAATCATGAATCAAATCATGAATCATGAATTGAATCATGAATCATGAATCACGAATCATGAATTGAATCATGAATCATGAATTGAATCATGAATCATGAATCGAATCATGAATCATGAATCATGAATTGAATCATGAATCATGAATCATAAATTGAATCATGAATTGAATCATGAATTATGAATCATAAATTGAATCATGAATTGAATCATGAATTAAATCATGAATCATGAAATGAATCATGAATCATGAATTGACTCATGAATCATGAATTGAATCATGAATCATGAATCATGAAATGAATCATGAAATGAATCATGAATCATGAATTTAATCATGAATCATGAATTGAATCATGCATCATGAATTGAATCATGAATCATGAATTGAATTTTGAATCATGAATCATGAATCGAATCATGAATCATGAAATAAATAATGAATTGAATCATGAATTGAATCATGAATCATGAATCATGAATCGAATCATGAATCATGAAATAAATCATGAATTGAATCAAGATTCATGAACCATGAATTGAATCATAAAATAAATCATGAATCATGAATTGAATCATAAATCATGAATCTTAAATTTAATCATGAATCATGAATCGAATCATGAATTAAAAATTGAATCATGAATCATGAATCAAATCATGAATCATTAATTGAATTATGAATCATGAATCGAATCATGAATTGAATCATGAATCATGAATTGAATTATGAATTGAATCAAGAATTGAATCATGCATTGAATCATGAATCATGAATTGAATCATGAATCATGAATCATGAATTGAATCATGAATTGAATCATGAATTATGAATCATAAATTGAATCATGAATTGAATCATGAATTAAATCATGAATCATGAAATGAATCATGAATTCATGAATTAAATCATGAATCACAAATTGAATCATGCATCATGAATTGAATCATGAATTATAAATCGAATCATGAATCATGAATCATGAATCATGAATTAAATCATGAATCATGAATTGAATCATAAATCATGAATTGAATCATGAATTGAATCATGAATCATGAATCGAATCATGAATCATGAAATAAATCATGAATTGAATCATAAATCATGAATTGAATCATGAATTGAATCATGAATCATGAATTGAGTATGAATTGAATCAAGAATTCAATCATGCATTGAATCATGAATCATGAATTGAATCATGAATCATGAATTGAATCATGAATCATGAATCATGAATTGAATCATGAATTGAATCATGAATGATGAATCATAAATTGAATCATGAATTCAATCATGAATAATTATGAATCATAAAATGAATCATGAATTGAAATCATGAATCATGAATTGAATCATGAATCATGAAATGAATCATGAATCATGAATTGAATCATGAATCATGAATTGAATCATGAATCATGAAATGAATTATGAATTGAATCAAGAAATTGAATCATGAATTGAAAACATAAATCATGAATCGAATCATGATACATGAATTGAATCATGAATCATGAATCATGAATTGAATCATGAATTGAATCATGAATTATAAATCATAAGTTGAATCATGAATTGAATCATAAATTGAATCATGAATCATAAATGAATGAATCAAGAATCATGAATTGAATCATAATCATGAATCGAATCGATCATGAATTGAATCATGAATCATGAAATGAATCATGAATCATGAATTGAATCATGAATTGAATCAGGAATCACGAATTCGAATTCATTCATCATGAATTGAATCATGAATCATAAAATCGAATCATGAATCATGAAATGAATATCATGAAATGAATCATGAATCATGAATTGAATCATGAATCACAAATTGAATCATGCATCATAAATTGAATCATGAATCATAAATCGAATCATGAATCATGAAATGATTCATGAACTGAATCATGAATCATGAATTGAATCATAAATCCTGAATTGAATCATGAATTGAATCATCTGAATCTGAATCGAATATGAATCATGAAATAAATCATGAATTGAATCAAGATTCATGAACCATGAATTGAATCAATAAAATATAAAATCATGAATCATGAATTGAATCATAAATCATGAATCTTAAATTTAATCATGAATCATGAATCGAATCATGAATTAAAAATTGAATCATGAATCATGAATCAAATCTTGAATCATGAACTGAATCATGAATCATTGAATCGAATCATGAATTGAATCATGAATAATGAATCATGAATTGAATCATAAATTATGAATCATGAATTTAATCATGAATCATATATCGTATCATGAATCATGAATCATGAATCGAATCATGAATTGAATCATGAATCATGTATTGAATTATGAATTGAATCAAGAATTGAATCATGCATTGAATCATGAATCATGAATTGAATCATGAATCATGAATTGAATCATGAATCATGAATCATGAATTGAGAATCATGAATTGAATCATGAATTATGAATCATAAATTGAATCATGAATTGAATCATGAATTAAATCATGAATCATGAAATGAATCATGAATCATGAATTGACTCATGAATCATGAATTGAATCATGAATCATGAATCATGAAATGAATCATGAAATGAATCATGAATCATGAATTAAATCATATGAATCACAAATTGAATCATGCATCATGAATTGAATCATGAATCATAAATCGAATCATGAATCATGAAATAAATCATGAAATGAAATCATGAATCATGAATTAAATCATAAATCCTGAATTGAATCATGAATTGAATTTTGAATCATGAATCATGAATCGAATCATGAATCATGAAATAAATAATGAATTGAATCATGAATTGAATCATAAATCATTTGAATCATGAAATAAATAATGAATTGAATCATGAATTGAATCATAAATCATGAATCATGAATCGAATCATGAATCATGAAATAAATCATGAATTGAATCAAGATTCATGAACCATGAATTGAATCATAAAATAAATCATGAATCATGAATTGAATCATAAATCATGAATCTTAAATTTAATCATGAATCATGAATCGAATCATGAATTAAAAATTGAATCATGAATCATGAATCAAATCATGAATCATTAATTGAATTATGAATCATGAATCGAATCATGAATTGAATCATGAATCATGAATCATGAATTGAATCATAAATTATGAATCATGAATTTAATCATGAATCATATATCGTATCATGAATCATGAATCATGAATCGAATCATGAATTGAATCATGAATCATGAATTGAATTATGAATTGAATCAAGAATTGAATCATGCATTGAATCATGAATCATGAATTGAATCATGAATCATGAATCATGAATTGAATCATGAATTGAATCATGAATTATGAATCATAAATTGAATCATGAATTGAATCATGAATTAAATCATGAATCATGAAATGAATCATGAATCATGAATTAAATCATGAATCACAAATTGAATCATGCATCATGAATTGAATCATGAATTATAAATCGAATCATGAATCATGAATCATGAATCATGAATTAAATCATGAATCATGAATTGAATCATAAATCATGAATTGAATCATGAATTGAATCATGAATCATGAATCGAATCATGAATCATGAAATAAATCATGAATTGAATCATAAATCATAAATTGAATCATGAATTGAATCATGAATCATGAATTGAATCATGAATTGAATCATGAATGATGAATCATAAATTGAATCATGAATTCAATCATGAATTAAATTATGAATCATAAAAATGAATCATGAATTGAATCATGAATCATGAATTGAATCATGAATCATGAAATGAATCATGAATCATGAATTGAATCATGTATCATGAATTTGAATCATGAATCATGAATCATAAATCAAGAATTGAATCATGAATCATGAATTGAATCATGAATCATGAAATGAATTATGAATTGAATCAAGAATTGAATCATGAATTGAAACATAAATCATGAATCGAATCATGATACATGAATTGAATCATGAATCATGAATCATGAATTGAATCATGAATTGAATCATGAATTATAAATCATAAGTTGAATCATGAATTGAATCATAAATTGAATCATGAATCATGAAATGAATCAAGAATCATGAATTGAATCATAAATCATGAATCGAATCATGAATTGAATCATGAATCATGAAATGAATCATGAATCATGAATTGAATCATGAATTGAATCAGGAATCACGAATTGAATCATTCATCATGAATTGAATCATGAATCATAAATCGAATCATGAATCATGAAATGAATCATGAAATGAATCATGAATCGAATCATGAATCACGAATTGAATCATGCATCATAAATTGAATCATGAATCATAAATCGAATCATGAATCATGAAATGATTCATGAAATGAATCATGAATCATGAATTGAATCATAAATCCTGAATTGAATCATGAATTGAATCATGAATCATGAATCCTGAATCGAATTATGAATCATGAAATAAATCATGAATTGAATCAAGATTCATGAACCATGAATTGAATCATAAAATAAATCATGAATCATGAATTGAATCATAAATCATGAATCTTAAATTTAATCATGAATCATGAATCGAATCATGAATTAAAAATTGAATCATGAATCATGAATCAAATCTTGAATCATGAACTGAATCATGAATCATGAATCGAATCGTGAATTGAATCATGAATAATGAATCATGAATTGAATCATAAATTATGAATCATGAATTTAATCATGAATCATATATCGTATCATGAATCATGAATCATGACTCGAATCATGAATTGAATCATGAATCATGTATTGAATTATGAATTGAATCAAGAATTGAATCATGCATTGAATCATGAATCATGAATTGAATCATGAATCATGAATTGAATCATGAATCATGAATCATGAATTGAATCATGAATTGAATCATGAATTATGAATCATAAATTGAATCATGAATTGAATCATGAATTAAATCATGAATCATGAAATGAATCATGAATCATGAATTGACTCATGAATCATGAATTGAATCATGAATCATGAATCATGAAATGAATCATGAAATGAATCATGAATCATGAATTAAATCATGAATCACAAATTGAATCATGCATCATGAATTGAATCATGAATTATAAATCGAATCATGAATCATGAATCATGAATCATGAATTAAATCATGAATCATGAATCATGAATTGAATCATAAATCATGAATTGAATCATGAATTGAATCATGAATCATGAATCGAATCATGAATTAAAAATTGAATCATGAATCATGAATCAAATCTTGAATCATGAACTGAATCATGAATCATGAATCGAATCATGAATTGAATCATGAATAATGAATCATGAATTGAATCATAAATTATGAATCATGAATTTAATCATGAATCATATATCGTATCATGAATCATGAATCATGAATCGAATCATGAATTGAATCATGAATCATGTATTGAATTATGAATTGAATCAAGAATTGAATCATGCATTGAATCATGAATCATGAATTGAATCATGAATCATGAATTGAATCATGAATCATGAATCATGAATTGAATCATGAATTGAATCATGAATTATGAATCATAAATTGAATCATGAATTGAATCATGAATTAATTCATGAATCATGAAATGAATCATGAATCATGAATTGACTCATGAATCATGAATTGAATCATGAATCATGAATCATGAAATGAATCATGAAATGAATCATGAATCATGAATTAAATCATGAATCACAAATTGAATCATGCATCATGAATTGAATCATGAATTATAAATCGAATCATGAATCATGAATCATGAATCATGAATTAAATCATGAATCATGAATCATGAATTGAATCATAAATCATGAATTGAATCATGAATTGAATCATGAATCATGAATCGAATCATGAATCATGAAATAAATCATTAATTGAATCATAAATCATGAATTGAATCATTAATTGAATCATGAATCATGAATTGAATTATGAATTGAATCATGAATTGAATCATGCATTGAATCATGAATCATGAATTGAATCATGAATCATGAATTGAATCATGAATCATGAATCATGAATTGAATCATGAATTGAATCATGAATTATGAATCATAAATTGAATCATGAATTCAATCATGAATTAAATCATAAATCATGAAATGAATCATGAATTGAATCATGAATTTTGAATTGATTCATGAATCATGAATTGAATCATGAATCATGAATTGAATCATGAATCATAAATCGAATCATGAATCATGAATTGAATCATGAATCATGAATCATGAATCGAATCATGAATCATGAATTGAATCATGAATCATGAAATGAATCATGAATTGAATCATGAATTCAAACATGAATCATGAATCAAATCATGAATTGAATTATGAATTGAATCAAGAATTGAATCATGAATTGAAACATAAATCATGAATCGAATCATGATTCATGAATTGAATCATGAATCATGAATTGAATCATGAATCATGAATCATGAATTGAATCATGAATTGAATCATGAATTATAAATCATAAGTTGAATCATTAATTGAATTATGAATTGAATCATGAATCATGAAATGAATCATGAATCATGAAATGAATCATGAATCATGAATTGAATCATGAACCATGAATTGAATCATGAACCATGAAACTTGAATTGAATCATGAATCATAAATTGAATCATGAATTGAATCATGAATTGAATCATGAATCATGAAATGAATCATGAATCATGAATTGAATCATGAATCATGAATTGAATCAGGAATCATGAATCATAAATTGAATCATGAATTGAATCATGAATCATGAATTGAATGATGAATGATGAATTATGAATCAAATCATGAATCATGAATTGAATCATGAATCATGAATTGAATCATGAATTATGAATCATGAATTTAATCATGAATTGAATCATGAATTATAAATCATAAGTTGAATCATGAAATGAATCATGAATTGAATCATGAATTTTGAATTCAATCATGAATCATGAAATGAATCATGAAATGAATCATGAATCATGAATTGAATCATGAATCATGAATTGAATCATGAATCATAAATCGAATCATGAATCATGAATTGAATCATGAATCATGAATCATGAATCAAATCATGAATCATGAATTGAATCATGAATCATGAATCATGAATTGAATCATGAATCATGAATCATAAATTGAATCATGAATTGAATCATGAATTATGAATCATAAATTGAATCATGAATTGAATTATGAATTGAATCATGAATCATGAAATGAATCATGAATCATGTATTGTATCATGAATCATGAATTGAATCAGGAATCATGAATCATGAAATGAATCATGAAATGAATCATGAAATGAATCATGAATCATGAATTGAATCATGAATCACGAATTGAATCATGCATCATGAATTGAATCATGAATTATAAATCGAATCATGAATCATGAATCATGAATCAGGAATTAAATCATGAATCATGAATTGAATCATAAATCATGAATTGAATCATGAATTGAATCATGAATCGAATAATGAATTATGAAATAAATCAGGAATTGAATCATGAATTGAATCATGAATCATGAATCATGAATTGAATCATGAATCATAATTCGAATCATTAATCATGATTCAAGAATTGAATTATGAATCATGAATTGAATCATGAATCATGAATCGAATCATGAATCATGAATTGAATCATGAATCATGAAATAAATCATGAATCATAAATCAAGAATTGAATCATGAATCATAATTCGAATCATTAATCATGATTCAAGAATTGAATTATGAATCATGAATTGAATCATGAATCATGAATCGAATCATGAATCATGAATCGAATCATGAATCATGAAATAAATCATGAATTGAATCATGAATTGAATCATGAATCATGAATCGAATCATGAATCATGAAATAAATCATGAATTGAATCAAGATTCATGAACCATGAATTGAATCATGAAATAAATCATGAATCATGAATTGAATCACAAATCATGAATCATGAATTTAATCATGAATCATAATTCGAATCATGGATCATGAATTGAATCATGAATCATGAATCGAATCATGAATCATGAATTGAATCATAAATCATGAATCGAATCATGAATCATAAAATGAATCATGAATCATGAATTGAATCATGAATCATGAATTGAATCAGGAATCACGAATTGAATCATGCATCATGAATTCAATCATGAATCATAAATCGAATCATGAATCATGAAATGAATCATGAAATGAATCATGAATCATGAATTGAATCATGAATCACGAATTGAATCATGCATCATGAATTGAATCATGAATCATAAATCGAATCATGAATCATGAAATGAATCATGAATCATGAATTGAATCATAAATCCTGAATTGAATCATGAATTGAATTTTAAATCATGAATCATAAATCGAATCATGAATCATGAAATAAATAATGAATTGAATTATGAATTGAATCATGAATCATGAATCATGAATCGAATCATGAATCATGAAATAAATCATGAATTGAATCAAGATTCATGAACCATGAATTGAATCATAAAATAAATCATGAATCATGAATTGAATCATAAATCATGAATCATAAATTTAATCATGAATCATGAATCGAATCATGAATTAAAAATTGAATCATGAATCATGAATCAAATCATGAATCATGAATTGAATCATGAATCGTGAATCGAATCTTGAATTGAATCATGAATCATGAATCATGAATTGAATCATAAATTATGAATCATGAATTTAATCATGAATCATATATCGAATCATGAATTGAATCATGAATCATGAATTGAATCATGAATCATGAATCATGAATTGAATCATGAATTTAATCATGAATTAAATCATGAATCATGAAATGAATCTTGAATCATGAATTGACTCATGAATCGTGAATTGAATCATGAATCACAAAATAAATCATGCATCATGAATTGAATCATGAATTATAAATCGAATCATGAATCATGAATCATGAATCATGAATTAAATCATGAATCATGAATCATGAATTGAATCATAAATCATGAATTGAATCATGAATTGAATCATGAATCATGAATCGAATCATGAATCATGAAATAAATCAGGAAATGAATCATAAATCATGAATTGAATCATGAATTGAATCATGAATCATGAATTGAATTATGAATTGAATCAAGAATTGAATCATGCATTGAATCATGAATCATGAATTGAATCATAAATCATGCATTGAATCATGAATCATGAATCATGAATTGACTCATGAATCATGAATTGAATCATGAATCATGAATCATGAAATGAATCATGAAATGAATCATGAATCATGAATTAAATCATGAATCACAAATTGAATCATACATCATGAATTGAATCATGAATTATAAATCGAATCATGAATCATGAATCATGAATCATGAATTGAATCATGAATTGAATCATGAATCATGAATCATGAATTGAATCATAAAACATGAATCATGAATTTAATCATGAATCATGAATCGAATCATGAATCATGAATCGAATCATGAATTGAATCATGAATCATGAATCATGAATTGAATCATAAAACATGAATCATGAATTTAATCATGAATCATGAATCGAATCATGAATCATGAATTGAATCATAAATCATGAATCATGAATCGAATAATGAATCATGAAATAAATCATAAATTGAATCAAGATTCATGAACCATAAATGTAATCATGAATCATGAATCGAATCATGAATCAAGAATTTAATCATGAATCATGAATCGAATCATGAATCATGAATTGAATAATGAATCATGAATCATGAATTGAATCATAAAACATGAATCATGAATTTAATCATGAATTATATATCGAATTATGAATCATAAATCGAATCATGAATTAAATCATAAATCATGAATCATGAATTGAATCATGAATCATGAATCATGAATTGAATCATAAAACATGAATCATGAATTTAATCATGAATCATATATCGAATTATGAATCATGAATCGATCATGAATTTAATCATAAATCATAAATCATGAATTGAATCATGAATCATGAATCATGAATTGAATCATGAATAATGAATTGAATCATGAATCATGAATCATGAATTGAATCATGAATCATGAATCGAATCATGAATTGAATCATGAATCATGAATCATGAATTGAATTATGAATCATGAATCGAATCATGAATCATGTATTGAATCATGAATTGAATCATGAATCATGAATGATGAATTGAATCATGAATCATGAATCGAATCATGAATTGAATCATGAATCATGAATCGAATCATGAATTGAATCATGAATCATGAATCATATATCGAATTATGAATCATGAATCGAATCATGAATTTAATCATAAATCATGAATCATGAATTGAATCATGAATCATGAATCATGAATTGAATCATGAATAATGAATTGAATCATGAATCATGAATCATGAATTGAATCATGAATCATGAATCGAATCATGAATTGAATCATGAATCATGAATCATGAATTGAATTATGAATCATGAATCGAATCATGAATCATGTATTGAATCATGAATTGAATCATGAATCATGAATCATGAATTGAATCATGAATCATGAATTGAACCATGAGTCATGAATCATGAATTGAATCATGAATCATGAATCATAAATTGAATCATAAAACATGAATCATGAATTTAATCATGAATCATATATCGAATTATGAATCATGAATCGAATCATGAATTTAATCATGAATCATGAATTGAATCATGAATCATGAATCATGAATTGAATCCTGAATAATAAATTGAATCATGAATCATGAATCATGAATTGAATCATGAATCATGAATGGAATCATGAATTGAATCATGAATCATGAATCATGAATTGAATTATGAATCATGAATCGAATCATGAATCATGTATTGAATCATGAATTGAATCATGAATCATGAATGATGAATTGAATCATGAATCATGAATCGAATCATGAATTGAATCATGAATCATGAATCGAATCATGAATTGAATCATGAATCATGAATTATATATATAATTATGAATCATGAATCGAATTTGAATTTAATCATAAATCATGAATCATGAATTGAATCATGAATCATGAATCATGAATTGAATCATGAATAATGAATTGAATCATGAATCATGAATCATGAATTGAATCATGAATCATGAATCGAATCATGAATTGAATCATGAATGATGAATTGAATCATGAATCATGAATTGAATCATGAATCATGAATCATAAAATTAATCATGAATCATGAATTGAATCATTAATCATGAATTGAATCATGAATCATGAATTGAATCATGAGTCATGAATCATGAATTAAATCATGAATCATGAAAAGAATCATGAATCATGGATTGAATCATGAATCATAAATTGAATCATGAATCATGAAATGAATCATTAATTGAATCATGAATTCAAACATGAATCATGAATCGAATCATGAATCATGAATTAAATTATGAATCATGAATTAAATCATGAATCATGAATCATAAATCAAGAATTGAATCATGAATCATGAATTTAATTATAAATCATGAATTAAATCATGAATCAAGAATTGAATCATGAATCATGAATCGAATCATGAATCATGAAATAAATCATGAATTGAATCATGAATTGAATCATGAATCATGAATCATGAATCGAATCATGAATCATGAAATAAATCATGAATTGAATTAAGATTCATGAACCATGAATTGAATCATGAAATAAATCATGAATCATGAATTGAATCATAAATCATGAATCATGAATTTAATCATGAATCATAATTCGAATCATGAATCATGAATCATGAATTGAATCATGAATCATGAATCGAATCATGAATCATGAATTGAATCATAAATCATGAATCGAATCATGAATTGAATCATGAATCATGAAATGAATCATGAATCATGAATTGAATCATGAATCATGAATTGAATCAGGAATCAAGAATTGAATAATGCATCATGAATTGAATCATGAATCATAAATCGAATCATGAATCATGAAATGAATCATGAAATGAATCATGAATCATGAATTGAATCATGAATCACGAATTGAAATCATGCATCATGAATTGAATCATGAATCATAAATCGAATCATGAATCATGAAATGAATCATGAAATGAATCATGAATCATGAATTGAATCATAAATCCTGAATTGAATCATGAATTGAATTTTGAATCATGAATCATGAATCGAATCATGAATCATGAAATAAATCATGAATTGAATCAAGATTCATGAACCATGAATTGAATCATAAAATAAATCATGAATCATGAATTGAATCATAAATCATGAATCATAAATTTAATCATGAATCATGAATCGAATCATGAATTAAAAATTGAATCATGAATCATGAATCAAATCATGAATCATGAATTGAATCATGAATCATGAATCTAATCATGAATTGAATCATGAATCATGAATCATGAATTGAATCATAAATTATGAATCAAGAATTTAATCATGAATCATATATCGTATCATGAATCATGAATCATGAATCAAATCATGACTTGAATCATGAATCATGAATTGAATTATGAATTGAATCAAGAATTGAATCATGCATTGAATCATGAATCATGAATTGAATCATGAATCATGAATTGAATCATGAATCATGAATCATGAATTGAATCATGAATTATGTATCATAAATTGAATCATGAATTGAATCATGAATTAAATCATGAATCATGAAATGAATCATGAGTCATGAATTGACTCATGAATCATGAATTGAATCATGAATCATGAATCATGAAATGAATCATGAAATGAATCATGAATCATGAATTAAATCATGAATCACAAATTGAATCATGCATCATGAATTGAATCATTATTATAAATCGAATCATGAATCATGAATCATGAATCATGAATTAAATCATGAATCATGAATCATGAATTGAATCATAAATCAGGAATTGAATCATGAATTGAATCATGAATCATGAATTGAATTAGGAATTGAATCAAGAATTGAATCATGCATTGAATCATGAAACATGAATTGAATCATGAATCATGAATTGAATCATGAATCATGAATCATGAATTGAATCATGAATTGAATCATGAATCATGAAATGAATCATGAATCATGAATTGAATCATGTATTATGAATTGAATCATGAATCATGAATCATAAATCAAGAATTGAATCATGAATCATGAATTGAATCATGAATCATGAAATGAATTATGAATTGAATCAAGAATTGAATCATGAATTGAAACATAAATCATGAATTGAATCATGATTCATGAATTGAATCATGAATCATGAATTGAATCATGAATCATGAATTGAATCATGAATTGAATCATGAATTATAAATCATAAGTTGAATCATGAATTGAATCATAAATTGAATCATGAATCATGAAATGAATCAAGAATCATGAATTGAATCATGAATCATGAATTGAATCATGAATCATGAATCTTGAATTTAATCATAAATCATGAATTGAATCATGAATCATGAAAGGAATCATGAATCATGAATTGAATCAGGAATCATGAATCATAAATTGAATCATGAATTGAATAATGAATCATTAAATGTTTGATAAATGATGAATCATGAATCAAATCATGAATCATGAATTGAATCATGAATCATGAATCATGAATTGAATCATGAATTATAAATCATAAGTTGAATCATGAATTGAATCATGAATTGAATCATGAATTTTGAATTGATTCATGAATCATGAATTGAATCATGAATCATGAATTGAATCATGCATCATGAATTGAATCATGAATCATAAATCGAATCATGAATCATGAAATGAATCATGAAATGAATCATGAATCATGAATTGAATCATAAATCCTGAATTGAATCATGAATTGAATTTTGAATCATGAATCATGAATCGAATCATGAATCATGAAATAAATAATGAATTGAATCATGAATTGAATTATGAATCATGAATCATGAATCGAATCATGAATCATGAAATAATTCATGAATTGAATCAAGATTCATGAACCATGAATTGAAGCATAAAATAAATCATGAATCATGAATTGAATCATAAATCATGAATCATAAATTTAATCATGAATCATGAATCGAATCATGAATTAAAAATTGAATCATAAATCATGAATCAATTCATGAATCATGAATTGAATCATGAATCATGAATCAAATCATGAATTGAATCATGAATCATGAATCATGAATTGAATCATAAATTATGAATCATGAATTTAATCATGAATCATATATTGTATCATGAATCATGAATCATGAATCGAATCATGACTTGAATCATGAATCATGAATTGAATTATGAATTGAATCAAGAATTGAATCATGCATTGAATCATGAATCATGAATTGAATCATGAATCATGAATTGAATCATGAATCATGAATCATAAATTGAATCATGAATTGAATCATGAATTAAATCATGAATCATGAAATGAATCATGAGTCATGAATTGACTCATGAATCATGAATTGAATCATGAATCATGAATCATGAAATAAATCATGAATCATGAATTAAATCATGAATCACAAATTGAATCATGCATCATGAATTGAATCATGAATTATAAATCGAATCATGAATCATGAATCATGAATCATGAATTAAATCATGAATCATGAATCATGAATTGAATCATAAATCATGAATTGAATCATTAATCATGAATTGAATTATGAATTGAATCAAGAATTGAATCATGCATTGAATCATGAAACATGAATTGAATCATGAATCATGAATTGAATCATGAATCATGAATCATGAATTGAATCATGAATTGAATCATGAATTATGAATTATAAATTGAATCATGAATTCAATCATGAATTAAATCATGAATCATGAAATGAATCATGAATTGAATCATGAATCATGAAATGAATCATGAATCATGAATTGAATCATGTATCATGAATTGAATCATGAATCATGAATCATAAATCAAGAATTGAATCATGAATTATGAATTGAATCATGAATCATGAAATGAATTATGAATTGAATCAAGAATTGAATCATGAATTGAAACATAAATCATGAATCGAATCATGATTCATGAATTGAATCATGAATCATGAATTGAATCATGAATCATGAATCATGAATTGAATCATGAATTGAATCATGAATTATAAATCATAAGTTGAATCATGAATTGAATCATAAATTGAATCATGAATCATGAAATGAATCAAGAATCATGAATTGAATCATGAATCATGAATTGAATCATGAATCATGAATCTTGAATTGAATCATGAATCATGAATTGAATCATGAATCATGAAAGGAATCATGAATCATGAATTGAATCATGAATCATGAATTGAATCAGGAATCATGAATCATAAATTGAATCATGAATTGAATAATGAATCCTTAATTGAATGATAAATGATGAATCATGAATCAAATCATGAATCATGAATTGAATCATGAATCATGAATTGAATCATGAATCATGAATCATGAATTGAATCATGAATTGAATCATGAATCATGAATTGAATGATGAATGATGAATTATGAATCAAATCATGAATCATGAATTGAATCATGAATCATGAATTGAATCATGAATTATGAATCATGAATTGAATCATGAATTGAATCATGAATTATAAATCATAAGTTGAATCATGAAATGAATCATGAATTGAATCATGAATTTTGAATTCAATCATGAATCATGAAATGAATCATGAAATGAATCATGAATCATAAATTGAATCATGAATTGAATCATGAATCATAAATCGAATCATGAATCATGAATTGAATCATGAATCATGAATCATGAATCATGAATTGAATCATGAATCATGAATTGAATCATGAATCATGAATCGAATCATGAATCATGAATCATGAATTGAATCATGAATCATGAATCATAAATTTAATCATGAATTGAATCATGAATTATGAATCATAAATTGAATCATGAATATAATCATGAATTGAATCATGAATCATGAAATGAATCATGAATCATGTATTGTATCATGAATCATGAATTGAATCATGAATCATGAAATGAATCATGAATCATGTATTGTATCATGAATCATGAATTGAATCAGGAATCATGAACCATGAAATGAATCATGAAATGAATCATGCATCATGAATTGAATCATGAATCATAAATCGAATCATGAATCATGAAATGAATCATGAAATGAATCATGAATCATGAATTGAATCATGAATCACGAATTGAATCATGCATCATGAATTGAATCATGAATCATAAATCGAATCATGAATCATGAAATGAATGATGAAATGAATCATGAATCATGAATTGAATCATAAATCCTGAATTGAATCATGAATTGAATTTTGAATCATGAATCATGAATCGAATCATGAATCATGAAATAAATCATGAATTGAATCAAGATTCATGAACCATGAATTGAATCATAAAATAAATCATGAATCATGAATTGAATCATAAATCATGAATCTTAAATTTATTCATGAATCATGAATCGAATCATGAATTAAAAATTGAATCATGAATCATGAATCAAATCATGAATCATGAATTGAATCATGAATCATGAATCGAATCATGAATTGAATCATGAATCATGAATCATGAATTGAATCATAAATTATGAATCATGAATTTAATCAGGAATCATATATCGTATCATGAATCATGAATCATGAATCGAATCATGAATTAAATCATGAATCATGAATTGAATTATGAATTGAATCAAGAATTGAATCAAGAATTGAATCATGAATCATGAATTGAATCATGAATCATGAATTGAATCATGAATCATGAATCATGAATTGAATCATGAATTGAATCATGAATTATGAATCATAATATGAATCATGAATTGAATCATGAATTAAATCATGAATCATGAAATGAATCATGAATCATGAATTGACTCTTGAATCATGAATTGAATCATTAATCATGAATCAAATCATGAATCATGAATTGAATCATAAATCATGAATCGAATCATGAATTGAATCATGAATCATGAAATGAATCATGAATCATGAATTGAATCATGAATCATGAATTGAATCCGAATCACGAATTGAATCATGCATCATGAATTGAATCATGAATCATAAATCGAATCATGAATCATGAAATGAATCATGAAATGAATCATGAATCATGAATTGAATCATGAATCACGAATTGAATCATGCATCATGAATTGAATCATGAATCATAAATCGAATCATGAATCATGAAATGAATCATGAAATGAATCATGAATCATGAATTGAATCATAAATCCTGAATTGAATCATGAATTGAATTTTGAATCATGAATCATGAATCGAATCATGAATCATGAAATAAATAATGAATTGAATCATGAATTGAATCATGAATCATGAATCATGAATCGAATCATGAATCATGAAATAAATCATGAATTGAATCAAGATTCATGAACCATGAATTGAATAATAAAATAAATCATGAATCATGAATTGAATCATAAATCATGAATCTTAAATTTAATCATGAATCATGAATCGAATCATGAATTAAAAATTGAATAATGAATCATGAATCAAATCATGAATCATGAATTGAATCATGAATCATGAATCGAATCATGAATTGAATCATGAATCATGAATCATGAATTGAATCATAAATTATGAATCATGAATTTAATCATGAATCATATATCGTATCATGAATCATGAATCATGAATCGAATCATGAATTGAATCATGAATCATGAATTGAATTATGAATTGAATCAAGAATTGAATCATGCATTGAATCATGAATCATGAATTGAATCATGAATCATGAATCATGAATTGAATCATGAATTGAATCATGAATTATGAATCATAAATTGAATCATGAATTGAATCATGAATTAAATCATGAATCATGAAATGAATCATGAATCATGAATTGACTCTTGAATCATGAATTGAATCATGAATCATGAAATGAATCATGAAATGAATCATGAATCATGAATTAAATCATGAATCACAAATTGAATCATGCATCATGAATTGAATCATGAATTATAAATCAAATCATGAATCATGAATAATGAATCATGAATTAAATCATGAATCGTGAATCATTAATTGAATCATAAATCATGAATTGAATCATGAATTGAATCATGAATCATGAATCATGAATCATGAATCGAATCATGAATCATGAAATAAATCATGAATTGAATAATAAATCATGAATTGAATCATGCATTGAATCATGAATCATGAATTGAATTATGAATTGAATCAAGAATTGAATCATGCATTGAATCATGAATCATGAATTGAATCATGAATCATGAATTGAATCATGAATCATGAATCATGAATTGAATCATGAATTGAATCATGAATTATGAATCATAAATTGAATCATGAATTCAATCATGAATTAAATCATGAATCATGAAATAAATCATGAATTGAATCATGAATCATGAAATGAATCATGAATCATGAATTGAATCATGTATCATGAATTGAATCATGAATCATAAATCAAGAATTGAATCATGAATCATGAATTGAATCATGAATCATGAAATGAATTATGAATTGAATCAAGAATTGAATCATGAATTGAAACATAAATCATGAATCGAATCATGATTCATGAATTGAATCATGAATCATGAATTGAATCATAAATCATGAATCATGATTTGAATCATGAATTGAATCATGAATTATAAATCATAAGTTGAATCATGAATTGAATCATAAATTGAATCATGAATCATGAAATGAATCAAGAATCATGAATTGAATCATGAATCATGAATTGAATCATGAATCATGAATCTTGAATTGAATCATGAATCATGAATTGAATCATGAATCATGAAAGGAATCATGAATCATGAATTGAATCATGAATCATGAATTGAATCAGGAATCATGAATCATAAATTGAATCATGAATTGAATAATGAATCATTAATTGAATGATAAATGATGAATCATGAATCAAATCATGAATCATGAATTGAATCATGAATCATGAATTGAATCATGAATCATGAATCATGAATTGAATCATGAATTGAATCATGAATTATAAATCATAAGTTGAATCATGAATTGAATCATGAAATGAATTATGAATCATGAATCATGAAATGAATCATGAATTGAATCATGAATTTGAATTGATTCATAAATCATGAATTGAATCATGAATCATGAATTGAATCATGAATCATAAATCGAATCATGAATCATGAATTGAATCATGAATCATGAATCATGAATCGAATCATGAATCATGAATTGAATCATGAATCATGAAATGAATCATGAATTGAATCATGAATTCAAACATGAATCATGAATCGAATCATGAATTGAATTATGAATTGAATCAAGAATTGAATCATGAATTGAAACATAAATCATGAATCGAATCATGATTCATGAATTGAATCATGAATCATGAATTGAATCATGAATCATGAATCATGAATTGAATCATGAATTATAATTCATAAGTTGAATCATGAATTGAATCATGAATTGAATCATGAATCATGAAATGAATCATAAATCATGAATTGAATCATGAATCATGAATTGAATAATGAACCATGAATCTTGAATTGAATCATGAATCATAAATTGAATCATGAATTGAATCATGAATTGAATCATGAATCATGAAATGAATCATAAATCATGAATTGAATCATGAATCATGAATTGAATCAGGAATCATGAATCATAAATTGAATCATGAATTGAATCATGAATCATGAATTGAATCATGAATGATGAATTATGAATCAAATCATGAATCATGAATTGAATCATGAATCATGAATTGAATCATGAATTATGAATCATGAATTGAATCATGAATTGAATCATGAATTATAAATCATAAGTTGAATCATGAAATGAATCATGAATTGAATCATGAATTTTGAATTCAATCATGAATCATGAAATGAATCATGAAATGAATCATGAATCATAAATTGAATCATGAATCATGAATTGAATCATGAATCATAAATCGAATCATGAATCATGAATTGAATCATGAATCATGAATCATGAATCATGAATTGAATCATGAATCATGAATTGAATCATGAATCATGAATCGAATCATGAATCATGAATCATGAATTGAATCATGAATCATGAATCATAAATTGAATCATGAATTGAATCATGAATTATGAATCATAAATTGAATCATAAATTGAATCATGAATTGAATCATGAATCATGAAATAAATCATGAATCATGTATTGTATCATGAATCATGAATTGAATCATGAATCATGAAATGAATCATGAATCATGTATTGTATCATGAATCACGAATTGAATCATGCATCATGAATTGAATCATGAATCATAAATCGAATCATGAATCATGAAATGAATCATGAATTGAATCATGAATCATGAATTGAATCATAAATCCTGATTTGAATCATGAATTGAATTTTGAATCATGAATCATGAATCGAATCATGAATAATGAAATAAATAATGAATTGAATCATGAATTGAATCATGAATCATGAATCATGAATCGAATCATGAATCATGAAATAAATCATGAATTGAATCAAGATTCATGAACCATGAATTGAATCATAAAATAAATCATGAATCATGAATTGAATCATAAATCATGAATCTTAAATTTAATCATGAATCATGAATCGAATCATGAATTAAAAATTGAATCATGAATCATGAATCAAATCATGAATCATGAATTGAATCATGAATCATGAATCGAATCATGAATTGAATCATGAATCATGAATTGAATCATAAATTATGAATCATGAATTTAATCATGAATCATATATCGTATCATGAATCATGAATCGAATCATGAATTAAATCATGAATCATGAATTGAATTATGAATTGAATCAAGAATTGAATCATGCATTGAATCATGAATCATGAATTGAATCATGAATCATGAATTGAATCATGAATCATGAATCATGAATTGAATCATGAATTGAATCATGAATTATGAATCATAAATTGAATCATGAATTGAATCATGAATTAAATCATGAATCATGAAATGAATCATGAATCATGAATTGAATCATGAATTGAATCATGAATTATGAATCATAAATTGAATCATGAATTGAATCATGAATTAAATCATGAATCATGAATTGAATCATGAATCATGAAATGAATCATGAATCATGAATTAAATCATGAATCACAAATTGAATCATGCATCATGAATTGAATCATGAATTATAAATCGAATCATGAATCATGAATCATGAATCATGAATTAAATCATGAATCGTGAATCATGAATTGAATCATAAATCATGAATTGAATCATGAATTGAATCATGAATCATGAATCGAATCATGAATTTTGAATTCAATCATGAATCATGAAATGAATCATGAAATGAATCATGAATCATAAATTGAATCATGAATCATGAATTGAATCATGAATCATAAATCGAATCATGAATCATGAATTGAATCATGAATCATGAATCATGAATCATGAATTGAATCATGAATCATGAATTGAATCATGAATCATGAATCGAATCATGAATCATGAATCATGAATTGAATCATGAATCATGAATCATAAATTGAATCATGAATTGAATCATGAATTATGAATCATAAATTGAATCATGAATTGAATCATGAATTGAATCATGAATCATGAAATAAATCATGAATCATGTATTGTATCATGAATCATGAATTGAATCATGAATCATGAAATGAATCATGAATCATGTATTGTATCATGAATCACGAATTGAATCATGCATCATGAATTGAATCATGAATCATAAATCGAATCATGAATCATGAAATGAATCATGAATTGAATCATGAATCATGAATTGAATCATAAATCCTGATTTGAATCATGAATTGAATTTTGAATCATGAATCATGAATCGAATCATGAATAATGAAATAAATAATGAATTGAATCATGAATTGAATCATGAATCATGAATCATGAATCGAATCATGAATCATGAAATAAATCATGAATTGAATCAAGATTCATGAACCATGAATTGAATCATAAAATAAATCATGAATCATGAATTGAATCATAAATCATGAATCTTAAATTTAATCATGAATCGAATCATGAATTAAAAATTGAATCATGAATCATGAATCAAATCATGAATCATGAATTGAATCATGAATCATGAATCGAATCATGAATTGAATCATGAATCATGAATTGAATCATAAATTATGAATCATGAATTTAATCATGAATCATATATCGTATCATGAATCATGAATCGAATCATGAATTAAATCATGAATCATGAATTGAATTATGAATTGAATCAAGAATTGAATCATGCATTGAATCATGAATCATGAATTGAATCATGAATCATGAATTGAATCATGAATCATGAATCATGAATTGAATCATGAATTGAATCATGAATTATGAATCATAAATTGAATCATGAATTGAATCATGAATTAAATCATGAATCATGAAATGAATCATGAATCATGAATTGAATCATGAATTGAATCATGAATTATGAATCATAAATTGAATCATGAATTGAATCATGAATTAAATCATGAATCATGAATTGAATCATGAATCATGAAATGAATCATGAATCATGAATTAAATCATGAATCACAAATTGAATCATGCATCATGAATTGAATCATGAATTATAAATCGAATCATGAATCATGAATCATGAATCATGAATTAAATCATGAATCGTGAATCATGAATTGAATCATAAATCATGAATTGAATCATGAATTGAATCATGAATCATGAATCGAATCATGAATCATGAAATAAATTATGAATTGAATCATAAATCATGAATTGAATCATGAATCATGAATTGAATTATGAATCATGAATCATGAATTGAATCATGAATTGAATCATGAATTATGAATCATAAATTGAATCATGAATTCAATCATGAATTAAATCATGAATCATGAAATAAATCATGAATTGAATCATGAATCATGAAATGAATCATGAATTGAATCATGTATCATGAATTGAATCATGAATCATGAATCATGAAATGAATCATGAATTGAATCATGAATTTTGAATTGATTCATGAATCATGAATTGAATCATGAATCATGAATTGAATCATGAATCATAAATCGAATCATGAATCATGAAATGAATCATGAATCATGAATCATGAAATGAATCATGAATTGAATCATGAATTTTGAATTGATTCATGAATCATGAATTGAATCATGAATCATGAATTGAATCATGAATCATAAATCGAATCATGAATCATGAATTGAATCATGAATCATGAATCGAATCATGAATCATGAATTGAATCATGAATCATGAAATGAATCATGAATTGAATCATGAATTCAAACATGAATCATGAATCGAATCATGAATTGAATTATGAATTGAATCAAGAATTGAATCATGATTGAAACATAAATCATGAATCGAATCATGATTCATGAATTGAATCATGAATCATAATTTAAATCATGAATCATAAATCAAGAATTGAATCATGAATCATGAATCGAATCATGAATCATGAAATAAATCATGAATTGAATCATGAATCGAATCATGAATCATGAAATAAATCATAAATTGAATCAAGATTCATGAACCATGAATTGAATCATGAAATAAATCATGAATCATGAATTGAATCATAAATCATGAATCATGAATTGAATCATGAATCATAATTCGAATCATGGATCATGAATTAAATCATGAATCATAATTCGAATCATGGATCATGAATTGAATCATGAATCATGAATCGAATCATGAATCATGAATTGAATCATAAATCATGAATCGAATCATGAATTGAATCATGAATCATAAAATGAATCATGAATCATGAATTGAATCATGAATCATGAATTGAATCAGGAATCACGAATTGAATCATGCATAATGAATTGAATCATGAATCATAAATCGAATCATGAATCATGAAATGAATCATGAATCATGAATTGAATCATGAATTACGAATTGAATCATGCATTATGAATTGAATCATGAATCATAAATCGAATCATGAATCATGAAATGAATCATGAAATGAATCATGAATCATGAATTGAATCATAAATCCTGAATTGAATCATGAATTGAATTTTGAATCATTAATCATAAATCGAATCATGAATCATGAAATAAATAATGAATTGAATCATGAATTGAATCATGAATCATGAATCATGAATCGAATCATGAATCATGAAATAAATCATGAATTGAATCAAAATTCATGAACCATGAATTGAATCATGAAATAAATCATGAATCATGAATTGAATCATAAATCATGAATCATAAATTTAATCATGAATCATGAATCAAATCATGAATTAAAAATTGAATCATGAATCATGAATCAAATCATGAATCATGAATTGAATCATGAATCATGAATCGAATCATGAATTGAATCATGAATCATGAATCATGAATTGAATCATAAATTATGAATCATAAATTGAATCATGAATTCAATCATGAATTAAATCATGAATCATGAAATAAATCATGAATTGAATCATGAATCATGAAATGAATCATGAATTGAATCATGTATCATGAATTGAATCATGAATCATGAATCATGAAATGAATCATGAATTGAATCATGAATTTTGAATTGATTCATGAATCATGAATTGAATCATGAATCATGAATTGAATCATGAATCATAAATCGAATCATGAATCATGAAATGAATCATGAATCATGAATCATGAAATGAATCATGAATTGAATCATGAATTTTGAATTGATTCATGAATCATGAATTGAATCATGAATCATGAATTGAATCATGAATCATAAATCGAATCATGAATCATGAATTGAATCATGAATCATGAATCGAATCATGAATCATGAATTGAATCATGAATCATGAAATGAATCATGAATTGAATCATGAATTCAAACATGAATCATGAATCGAATCATGAATTGAATTATGAATTGAATCAAGAATTGAATCATGAATTGAAACATAAATCATGAATCGAATCATGATTCATGAATTGAATCATGAATCATAATTTAAATCATGAATCATAAATCAAGAATTGAATCATGAATCATGAATCGAATCATGAATCATGAAATAAATCATGAATTGAATCATGAATCGAATCATGAATCATGAAATAAATCATAAATTGAATCAAGATTCATGAACCATGAATTGAATCATGAAATAAATCATGAATCATGAATTGAATCATAAATCATGAATCATGAATTGAATCATGAATCATAATTCGAATCATGGATCATGAATTAAATCATGAATCATAATTCGAATCATGGATCATGAATTGAATCATGAATCATGAATCGAATCATGAATCATGAATTGAATCATAAATCATGAATCGAATCATGAATTGAATCATGAATCATAAAATGAATCATGAATCATGAATTGAATCATGAATCATGAATTGAATCAGGAATCACGAATTGAATCATGCATAATGAATTGAATCATGAATCATAAATCGAATCATGAATCATGAAATGAATCATGAATCATGAATTGAATCATGAATTACGAATTGAATCATGCATTATGAATTGAATCATGAATCATAAATCGAATCATGAATCATGAAATGAATCATGAAATGAATCATGAATCATGAATTGAATCATAAATCCTGAATTGAATCATGAATTGAATTTTGAATCATTAATCATAAATCGAATCATGAATCATGAAATAAATAATGAATTGAATCATGAATTGAATCATGAATCATGAATCATGAATCGAATCATGAATCATGAAATAAATCATGAATTGAATCAAAATTCATGAACCATGAATTGAATCATGAAATAAATCATGAATCATGAATTGAATCATAAATCATGAATCATAAATTTAATCATGAATCATGAATCAAATCATGAATTAAAAATTGAATCATGAATCATGAATCAAATCATGAATCATGAATTGAATCATGAATCATGAATCGAATCATGAATTGAATCATGAATCATGAATCATGAATTGAATCATAAATTATGAATCATGAATTTAATCATGAATCATATATCGAATCATGAATTGAATCATGAATCATGAAATGAATCATGAATTGAATCATGAATTCAAACATGAATCATGAATCGAATCATGAATCATGAATTGAATTATGAATCATGAATTAAATCATGAATCATGAATCATAAATCAAGAATTGAATCATGAATCATGAATTGAATTATAAATCATGAATTAAATCATGAATCATGAATCATAAATCAAGAATTGAATCATGAATCATGAATCCAATCATGAATCATGAAATAAATCATGAATTGAATCATGAATTGAATCATGAATCATGAATTGAATCAGGAATCATGAATCATAAATTGCATCATGAATTGAATCATGAATCATGAATTGAATGATGAATGATGAATTATGAATCAAATCATGAATCATGAATTGAATCATGAATCATGAATTGAATCATGAATTATGAATCATAAATTGAATCATAAATTGAATCATGAATTATAAATCATAAGTTGAATCATGAAATGAATCATGAATTGAATCATGAATTTTGAATTCAATCATGAATCATGAAATGAATCATGAAATGAATCATGAATCATGAATTGAATCATGAATCATGAATTGAATCATGAATCATAAATCGAATCATGAATCATGAATTGAATCAGGAATAATGACTCATGAATTGAATCATGAATCATGAATTGAATCATGAATCATGAATCACGAATCATGAATTGAATCATGAATCATGAATTGAATCATGAATCATGAATCGAATTATGAATCATGAATCATGAATTGAATCATGAATCATGAATCATAAATTGAATCATGAATTGAATCATGAATTATGAATCATAAATTGAATCATGAATTGAATCATGAATTGAATCATGAATCATGAAATGAATCATGAAATGAATCATGAATCATGTATTGTATCATGAATCATGAATTGAATCAGGAATCATGAATCATGAAATGAATCATGAAATGAATCATGAATTGAATCATGAATCACGAATTGAATCATGCATCATGAATTGAATCATGAATTATAAATTGAATCATGAATCATGAATCATGAATCAGGAAATAAATCATGAATCATGAATCATGAATTGAATCATAAATCATGAATTGAATCATGAATTGAATCATGAATCGAATAATGAATTATGAAATAAATCATGAATTGAATCATGAATTGAATCATGAATCATGAATCATGAATCGAATCATGAATCATGAAATAATTCATGAATTGAATAAAGATTCATGAACCATGAATTGAATCATAAATCATGAATCATGAATTGAATCATGAATCATAATTCGAATCATTAATCATGATTCAAGAATTGAATCATGAATCATGAATTGAATCATGAATCATGAATCGAATCATGAATCATGAATTGAATCATGAATCATGAATTAAATCATGAATCATAAATCAAGAATTGAATCATGAATCATGAATCGAATCATGAATCATGAAATAAATCATGAATTGAATCATGAATTGAATCATGAATCATGAATCATGAATCGAATCATGAATCATGAAATAAATCATGAATTGAATCAAGATTCATGAACCATGAATTGAATCATGAAATAAATCATGAATCATGAATTGAATCATAAATCATGAATCATGAATTTAATCATGAATCATAATTCGAATCATGGATCATGAATTAAATCATGAATCATAATTCGAATCATGGATCATGAATTGAATCATGAATCATGAATCGAATCATGAATCATGAATTGAATCATAAATCATGAATCGAATCATGAATTGAATCATGAATCATAAAATGAATCATGAATCATGAATTGAATCATGAATCATGAATTGAATCAGGAATCACGAATTGAATCATGCATAATGAATTGAATCATGAATCATAAATCGAATCATGAATCATGAAATGAATCATGAAATGAATCATGAATCATGAATTGAATCATGAATCACGAATTGAATCATGCATCATGAATTGAATCATGAATCATAAATCGAATCATGAATCATGAAATGAATCATGAAATGAATCATGAATCATGAATTGAATCATAAATCCTGAATTGAATCATGAATTGAATTTTGAATCATGAATCATAAATTGAATCATGAATCATGAAATAAATAATGAATTGAATCATGAATTGAATCATGAATCATAAATTGAATCATGAATCATGAAATAAATAATGAATTGAATCATGAATTGAATCATGAATCATGAATCATGAATCGAATCATGAATCATGAAATAAATCATGAATTGAATCAAGATTCATGAACCATGAATTGAATCATGAAATAAATCATGAATCATGAATTGAATCATAAATCATGAATCATGAATTGAATCATGAATCATAATTCGAATCATGGATCATGAATTAAATCATGAATCATAATTCGAATCATGGATCATGAATTGAATCATGAATCATGAATCGATTCATGAATCATGAATTGAATCATAAATCATGAATCGAATCATGAATTGAATCATGAATCATAAAATGAATCATGAATCATGAATTGAATCATGAATCATGAATTGAATCAGGAATCACGAATTGAATCATGCATAATGAATTGAATCATGAATCATAAATCGAATCATGAATCATGAAATGAATCATGAATCATAAATCGAATCATGAATTACGAATTGAATCATGCATTATGAATTGAATCATGAATCATAAATCGAATCATGAATCATGAAATGAATCATGAAATGAATCATGAATCATGAATTGAATCATAAATCCTGAATTGAATCATGAATTGAATTTTGAATCATTAATCATAAATCGAATCATGAATCATGAAATAAATAATGAATTGAATCATGAATTGAATCATGAATCATGAATCATGAATCGAATCATGAATCATGAAATAAATCATGAATTGAATCAAAATTCATGAACCATGAATTGAATCATGAAATAAATCATGAATCATGAATTGAATCATAAATCATGAATCATAAATTTAATCATGAATCATGAATCAAATCATGAATTAAAAATTGAATCATGAATCATGAATCAAATCATGAATCATGAATTGAATCATGAATCATGAATCGAATCATGAATTGAATCATGAATCATGAATCATGAATTGAATCATAAATTATGAATCATGAATTTAATCATGAATCATATATCGAATCATGAATTGAATCAGGAATCATGAAATGAATCATGAATTGAATCATGAATTCAAACATGAATCATGAATCGAATCATGAATCATGAATTGAATTATGAATCATGAATTAAATCATGAATCATGAATCATAAATCAAGAATTGAATCATGAATCATGAATTGAATTATAAATCATGAATTAAATCATGAATCATGAATCATAAATCAAGAATTGAATCATGAATCATGAATCCAATCATGAATCATGAAATAAATCATGAATTGAATCATGAATTGAATCATGAATCATGAATTGAATCAGGAATCATGAATCATAAATTGCATCATGAATTGAATCATGAATCATGAATTGAATGATGAATGATGAATTATGAATCAAATCATGAATCATGAATTGAATCATGAATCATGAATTGAATCATGAATTATGAATCATGAATTGAATCATAAATTGAATCATGAATTATAAATCATAAGTTGAATCATGAAATGAATCATGAATTGAATCATGAATTTTGAATTCAATCATGAATCATGAAATGAATCATGAAATGAATCATGAATCATGAATTGAATCATGAATCATGAATTGAATCATGAATCATAAATCGAATCATGAATCATGAATTGAATCAGGAATAATGACTCATGAATTGAATCATGAATCATGAATTGAATCATGAATCATGAATCACGAATCATGAATTGAATCATGAATCATGAATTGAATCATGAATCATGAATCGAATTATGAATCATGAATCATGAATTGAATCATGAATCATGAATCATAAATTGAATCATGAATTGAATCATGAATTATGAATCATAAATTGAATCATGAATTGAATCATGAATTGAATCATGAATCATGAAATGAATCATGAAATGAATCATGAATCATGTATTGTATCATGAATCATGAATTGAATCAGGAATCATGAATCATGAAATGAATCATGAAATGAATCATGAATTGAATCATGAATCACGAATTGAATCATGCATCATGAATTGAATCATGAATTATAAATCGAATCATGAATCATGAATCATGAATCAGGAAATAAATCATGAATCATGAATCATGAATTGAATCATAAATCATGAATTGAATCATGAATTGAATCATGAATCGAATAATGAATTATGAAATAAATCATGAATTGAATCATGAATTGAATCATGAATCATGAATCATGATTCGAATCATGAATCATGAAATAAATCATGAATTGAATAAAGATTCATGAACCATGAATTGAATCATAAATCATGAATCATGAATTGAATCATGAATCATAATTCGAATCATTAATCATGATTCAAGAATTGAATCATGAATCATGAATTGAATCATGAATCATGAATCGAATCATGAATCATGAATTGAATCATGAATCATGAATTAAATCATGAATCATAAATCAAGAATTGAATCATGAATCATGAATCGAATCATGAATCATGAAATAAATCATGAATTGAATCATGAATTGAATCATGAATCATGAATCATGAATCGAATCATGAATCATGAAATAAATCATGAATTGAATCAAGATTCATGAACCATGAATTGAATCATGAAATAAATCATGAATCATGAATTGAATCATAAATCATGAATCATGAATTTAATCATGAATCATAATTCGAATCATGGATCATGAATTAAATCATGAATCATAATTCGAATCATGGATCATGAATTGAATCATGAATCATGAATCGAATCATGAATCATGAATTGAATCATAAATCATGAATCGAATCATGAATTGAATCATGAATCATAAAATGAATCATGAATCATGAATTGAATCATGAATCATGAATTGAATCAGGAATCACGAATTGAATCATGCATAATGAATTGAATCATGAATCATAAATCGAATCATGAATCATGAAATGAATCATGAAATGAATCATGAATCATGAATTGAATCATGAATCACGAATTGAATCATGCATCATGAATTGAATCATGAATCATAAATCGAATCATGAATCATGAAATGAATCATGAAATGAATCATGAATCATGAATTGAATCATAAATCCTGAATTGAATCATGAATTGAATTTTGAATCATGAATCATAAATTGAATCATGAATCATGAAATAAATAATGAATTGAATCATGAATTGAATCATGAATCATAAATTGAATCATGAATCATGAAATAAATAATGAATTGAATCATGAATTGAATCATGAATCATGAATCATGAATCGAATCATGAATCATGAAATAAATCATGAATTGAATCAAGATTCATGAACCATGAATTGAATCATGAAATAAATCATGAATCATGAAATGAATCATGAATCATGAATTGAATCATTAATTGAATCATGAATTATGAATCATAAATTGAATCATGAATTGAATCATGAATTAAATCATGAATCATGAATTGAATCATGAATCATGAAATGAATCATGAAATGAATCATGAATCATGAATTAAATCATGAATCACAAATTGAATCATGCATCATGAATTGAATCATGAATTATAAATCGAATCATGAATCATGAATCATGAATCATGAATTAAATCATGAATCGTGAATCATGAATTGAATCATAAATCATGAATTGAATCATGAATTGAATCATGAATCATGAATCGAATCATGAATCATGAAATAAATTATGAATTGAATCATAAATCATGAATTGAATCATGAATTGAATCATGAATCATGAATTGAATTATGAATTGAATCAAGAATTGAATCATGCATTGAATCATGAATCATGAATTGAATCATGAATCATGAATTAAATCATGAATCATGAATCATGAATTGAATCATGAATTGAATCATGAATTATGAATCATAAATTGAATCATGAATTCAATCATGAATTAAATCATGAATCATGAAATAAATCATGAATTGAATCATGAATCATGAAATGAATCATGAATTGAATCATGTATCATGAATTGAATCATGAATCATGAATCATGAAATGAATCATGAATTGAATCATGAATTTTGAATTGATTCATGAATCATGAATTGAATCATGAATCATGAATTGAATCATGAATCATAAATCGAATCATGAATCATGAAATGAATCATGAATCATGAATCATGAAATGAATCATGAATTGAATCATGAATTTTGAATTGATTCATGAATCATGAATTGAATCATGAATCATGAATTGAATCATGAATCATAAATCGAATCATGAATTGAATCATGAATCATGAATCATGAATCGAATCATGAATCATGAATTGAATCATGAATCATGAAATGAATCATGAATTGAATCATGAATTCAAACATGAATCATGAATCGAATCATGAATTGAATTATGAATTGAATCAAGAATTGAATCATGAATTGAAACATAAATCATGAATCGATTCATGATTCATGAATTGAATCATGAATCATGAATTGAATCATGAATCATGAATCATGAATTGAATCATGAATTGAATCATGAATTATAAATCATAAGTTGAATCATGAATTGAATCATGAATTGAATCATGAATCATGAAATGAATCATGAATCATGAATTGAATCATGACTCATGAATTGAATCATGAACCATGAATCTTGAATTGAATCATGAATCATAAATTGAATCATGAATTGAATCATGAATTGAATCATGAATCAAAAAATGAATCATGAATCATGAATTGAATCATGAATCATGAATTGAATCAGGAATCATGAATCATAAATTGAATCATGAATTGAATCATGAATCATGAATTGAATGATGAATGATGAATTATGAATCAAATCATGAATCATGAATTGAATCATGAATCATGAATTGAATCATGAATTATGAATCATGAATTGAATCATGAATTGAATCATGAATTATAAATCATAAGTTGAATCATGAAATGAATCATGAATTGAATCATGAATTTTGAATTCAATCATGAATCATGAAATGAATCATGAAATGAATCATGAATCATGAATTGAATCATGAATCATGAATTGAATCATGAATCATGAATCACGAATCATGAATTGAATCATGAATCATGAATTGAATCATGAATCATGAATCGAATCATGAATCATGAATTGAATCATGAATCATGAATCATAAATTGAATCATGAATTGAATCATGAATTATGAATCATAAATTGAATCATGAATTGAATCATGAATTGAATCATGAATCATGAAATCAATCATGAATCATGTATTGTATCATGAATCATGAATTGAATCAGGAATCATGAATCATGAAATGAATCATGAAATGAATCATGAATCATGAATTGAATCATGAATCACGAATTGAATCATGCATCATGAATTGAATCATGAATTATAAATCGAATCATGAATCATGAATCATGAATCAGGAAATAAATCATGAATCATGAATCATGAATTGAATCATAAATCATGAATTGAATCATGAATTGAATCATGAATCGAATAATGAATTATGAAATAAATCATGAATTGAATCATGAATTGAATCATGAATCATGAATCATGAATCGAATCATGAATCATTAAATAAATCATGAATTGAATAAAGATTCATGAACCATGAATTGAATCATAAATCATGAATCATGAATTGAATCATGAATCATAATTCGAATCATTAATCATGATTCAAGAATTGAATCATGAATCATGAATTGAATCATGAATCATGAATCGAATCATGAATCATGAATTGAATCATGAATCATGAATTAAATCATGAATCATAAATCAAGAATTGAATCATGAATCATGAATCGAATCATGAATCATGAAATAAATCATGAATTGAATCATGAATCGAATCATGAATCATGAAATAAATCATAAATTGAATCAAGATTCATGAACCATGAATTGAATCATGAAATAAATCATGAATCATGAATTGAATCATAAATCATGAATCATGAATTGAATCATGAATCATAATTCGAATCATGGATCATGAATTGAATCATGAATCATAATTCGAATCATGGATCATGAATTGAATCATGAATCATGAATCGAATCATGAATCATGAATTGAATCATAAATCATGAATCCTATCATGAATTGAATCATGAATCATAAAATGAATCATGAATCATGAATTGAATCATGAATCATGAATTGAATCAGGAATCACGAATTGAATCATGCATAATGAATTGAATCATGAATCATAAATCGAATCATGAATCATGAAATGAATCATGAAATGAATCATGAATCATGAATTGAATCATGAATTACGAATTGAATCATGCATTATGAATTGAATCATGAATCATAAATCGAATCATGAATCATGAAATGAATCATGAAATGAATCATGAATCATGAATTGAATCATAAATCCTGAATTGAATCATGAATTGAATTTTGAATCATCAATCATAAATCGAATCATGAATCATGAAATAAATAATGAATTGAATCATGAATTGAATCATGAATCATGAATCATGAATCGAATCATGAATCATGAAATAAATCATGAATTGAATCAAAATTCATGAACCATGAATTGGATCATGAAATAAATCATGAATCATGAATTGAATCATAAATCATGAATCATAAATTTAATCATGAATCATGAATCGAATCATGAATTAAAAATTGAATCATGAATCATGAATCAAATCATGAATCATGAATTGAATCATGAATCATGAATCGAATCATGAATTGAATCATGAATCATGAATCATGAATTGAATCATAAATTATGAATCATGAATTTAATCATGAATCATATATCGAATCATGAATTGAATCATGAATCATGAAATGAATCATGAATTGAATCATGAATTCAAACATGAATCATGAATCGAATCATGAATCATGAATTGAATTATGAATCATGAATTAAATCATGAATCATGAATCATAAATCAAGAATTGAATCATGAATCATGAATTGAATTATAAATCATGAATTAAATCATGAATCATGAATCATAAATCAAGAATTGAATCATGAATCATGAATCCAATCATGAATCATAAAATAAATCATGAATTGAATCATGAATTGAATCATGAATCATGAATTGAATCAGGAATCATGAATCATAAATTGCATCATGAATTGAATCATGAATCATGAATTGAATGATGAATGATGAATTATGAATCAAATCATGAATCATGAATTGAATCATGAATCATGAATTGAATCATGAATTATGAATCATGAATTGAATCATAAATTGAATCATGAATTATAAATCATAAGTTGAATCATGAATTGAATCATGAATTGAATCATGAATCATGAAATGAATCATGAATCATGAATTGAATCATGACTCATGAATTGAATCATGAACCATGAATCTTGAATTGAATCATGAATCATAAATTGAATCATGAATTGAATCATGAATTGAATCATGAATCAAAAAATGAATCATGAATCATGAATTGAATCATGAATCATGAATTGAATCAGGAATCATGAATCATAAATTGAATCATGAATTGAATCATGAATCATGAATTGAATGATGAATGATGAATTATGAATCAAATCATGAATCATGAATTGAATCATGAATCATGAATTGAATCATGAATTATGAATCATGAATTGAATCATGAATTGAATCATGAATTATAAATCATAAGTTGAATCATGAAATGAATCATGAATTGAATCATGAATTTTGAATTCAATCATGAATCATGAAATGAATCATGAAATGAATCATGAATCATGAATTGAATCATGAATCATGAATTGAATCATGAATCATGAATCACGAATCATGAATTGAATCATGAATCATGAATTGAATCATGAATCATGAATCGAATCATGAATCATGAATTGAATCATGAATCATGAATCATAAATTGAATCATGAATTGAATCATGAATTATGAATCATAAATTAAATCATGAATTGAATCATGAATTGAATCATGAATCATGAAATCAATCATGAATCATGTATTGTATCATGAATCATGAATTGAATCAGGAATCATGAATCATGAAATGAATCATGAAATGAATCATGAATCATGAATTGAATCATGAATCACGAATTGAATCATGCATCATGAATTGAATCATGAATTATAAATCGAATCATGAATCATGAATCATGAATCAGGAAATAAATCATGAATCATGAATCATGAATTGAATCATAAATCATGAATTGAATCATGAATTGAATCATGAATCGAATAATGAATTATGAAATAAATCATGAATTGAATCATGAATTGAATCATGAATCATGAATCATGAATCGAATCATGAATCATTAAATAAATCATGAATTGAATAAAGATTCATGAACCATGAATTGAATCATAAATCATGAATCATGAATTGAATCATGAATCATAATTCGAATCATTAATCATGATTCAAGAATTGAATCATGAATCATGAATTGAATCATGAATCATGAATCGAATCATGAATCATGAATTGAATCATGAATCATGAATTAAATCATGAATCATAAATCAAGAATTGAATCATGAATCATGAATCGAATCATGAATCATGAAATAAATCATGAATTGAATCATGAATCGAATCATGAATCATGAAATAAATCATAAATTGAATCAAGATTCATGAACCATGAATTGAATCATGAAATAAATCATGAATCATGAATTGAATCATAAATCATGAATCATGAATTGAATCATGAATCATAATTCGAATCATGGATCATGAATTGAATCATGAATCATGAATCGAATCATGAATCATGAATTGAATCATAAATCATGAATCCTATCATGAATTGAATCATGAATCATAAAATGAATCATGAATCATGAATTGAATCATGAATCATGAATTGAATCAGGAATCACGAATTGAATCATGCATAATGAATTGAATCATGAATCATAAATCGAATCATGAATCATGAAATGAATCATGAAATGAATCATGAATCATGAATTGAATCATGAATTACGAATTGAATCATGCATTATGAATTGAATCATGAATCATAAATCGAATCATGAATCATGAAATGAATCATGAAATGAATCATGAATCATGAATTGAATCATAAATCCTGAATTGAATCATGAATTGAATTTTGAATCATTAATCATAAATCGAATCATGAATCATGAAATAAATAATGAATTGAATCATGAATTGAATCATGAATCATGAATCATGAATCGAATCATGAATCATGAAATAAATCATGAATTGAATCATGAATTGAATCATGAATCATGAATTGAATCAGGAATCATGAATCATAAATTGCATCATGAATTGAATCATGAATCATGAATTGAATGATGAATGATGAATTATGAATCAAATCATGAATCATGAATTGAATCATGAATCATGAATTGAATCATGAATTATGAATCATGAATTGAATCATAAATTGAATCATGAATTATAAATCATAAGTTGAATCATGAAATGAATCATGAATTGAATCATGAATTTTGAATTCAATCATGAATCATGAAATGAATCATGAAATGAATCATGAATCATGAATTGAATCATGAATCATGAATTGAATCATGAATCATAAATCGAATCATGAATCATGAATTGAATCAGGAATAATGAATCATGAATTGAATCATGAATCATGAATTGAATCATGAATCATGAATCACGAATCATGAATTGAATCATGATTCATGAATTGAATCATGAATCATGAATCGAATTATGAATCATGAATCATGAATTGAATCATGAATCATGAATCATAAATTGAATCATGAATTTAATCATGAATTATGAATCATAAAATGAATCATGAATTGAATCATGAATTGAATCATGAATCATGAAATGAATCATGAAATGAATCATGAATCATGTATTGTATCATGAATCATGAATTGAATCAGGAATCATGAATCATGAAATGAATCATGCATCATGAATTGAATCATGAATTATAAATCGAATCATGAATCATGAATCATGAATCAGGAAATAAATCATGAATCATGAATCATGAATTGAATCATAAATCATGAATTGAATCATGAATTGAATCATGAATCGAATAATGAATTATGAAATAAATCATGAATTGAATCATGAATTGAATCATGAATCATGAATCATGAATCGAATTATGAATCATGAAATAAATCATGAATTGAATAAAGATTCATGAACCATGAATTGAATCATAAATCATGAATCATGAATTGAATCATGAATCATAATTCGAATCATTAATCATGATTCAAGAATTGAATCATGAATCATGAATTGAATCATGAATCATGAATCGAATCATGAATTGAATCATGAATCATGAATTAAATCATGAATCATAAATCAAGAATTGAATCATGAATCATGAATCGAATCATGAATCATGAAATAAATCATAAATTGAATCATGAATTGAATCATGAATCATGAATCATGAATCGAATCATGAATCATGAAATAAATCATAAATTGAATCAAGATTCATGAACCATGAATTGAATCATGAAATAAATCATGAATCATGAATTGAATCATAAATCATGAATCATGAATTTAATCATGAATCATAATTCGAATCATGGATCATGAATTGAATCATGAATCATAATTCGAATCATGGATCATGAATTGAATCATGAATCATGAATCGAATCATGAATCATGAATTGAATCATAAATCATGAATCGAATCATGAATTGAATCATGAATCATAAAATGAATCATGAATCATGAATTGAATCATGAATCATGAATTGAATCAGGAATCACGAATTGAATCATGCATAATGAATTGAATCATGAATCATAAATCGAATCATGAATCATGAAATGAATCATGAAATGAATCATGAATCATGAATTGAATCATGAATCACGAATTAAATCATGAATCATGAATTGAATCATGAATCATAAATCGAATCATGAATCATGAAATGAATCATGAAATGAATCATGAATCATGAATTGAATCATAAATCCTGAATTGAATCATGAATTGAATTTTGAATCATGAATCATAAATTGAATCATGAATCATGAAATAAATAATGAATTGAATCATGAATTGAATCATGAATCATGAATCATGAATCGAATCATGAATCATGAAATAAATCATGAATTGAATCAAGATTCATGAACCATGAATTGAATCATGAAATAAATCATGAATCATGAATTGAATCATAAATCATGAATCATAAATTTAATCATGAATCATGAATCGAATCATGAATTAAAAATTGAATCATGAATCATGATTCAAATCATGAATCATGAATTGAATCATGAATCATGAATCGAATCATGAATTGAATCATGAATCATGAATCATGAATTGAATCATAAATTATGAATTGAATTATGAATTGAATCAAGAATTGAATCATGCATTGAATCATGAATCATGAATTGAATCATGAACCATGAATTGAATCATGAATCATACTTCATGAATTGAATCATGAATTGAATCATGAATTATGAATCATAAATTGAATCATGAATTGAATCATGAATTAAATCATGAATCATGAAACGAATCATGAATTGAATCATGAATCATGAAATGAATCATGAATCATGAAATGAATTATGAATTGATTCAAGAATTGAATCATGAATTGAAACATAAATCATGAATCGAATCATGATTCATGAATTGAATCATGAATCATGAATCATGAATTGAATCATGAATTGAATCATGAATTATAAATCATAAGTTGAATCATGAATTGAATCATAAATTGAATAATGAATTATGAAATGAATCAAGAATCATGAATTGAATCATGAATCATGAATTGAATCATGAATCATGAATCTTGAATTGAATCATGAATCATGAATTGAATCATGAATCATGAAAGGAATCATGAATCATGAATTCAATCATGAATCATGAATTGAATCAGGAATCATGAATTGAATCATGAATCATGAATCATGAATTGAATCATGAATTGAATCATGAATTATGAATCATAAATTGAATCATGAATTCAATCATGAATTAAATCATGAATCATGAAATGAATCATGAATTGAATCATGAATCATGAAATGAATCATGAATCATGAATTGAATCATGTATCATGAATTGAATCATGAATCATGAATCATAAATCAAGAATTGAATCATGAATCATGAATTGAATCATGAATCATGAAATGAATTATGAATTGAATCAAGAATTGAATCATGAATTGAAACATAAATCATGAATCGAATCATGATTCATGAATTGAATCATGAATCATGAATTGAATCATGAATCATGAAATAAATCATAAATTGAATCAAGATTCATGAACCATGAATTGAATCATGAAATAAATCATGAATCATGAATTGAATCATAAATCATGGATCATGAATTGAATCATGAATCATGAATCGAATCATGAATCATGAATTGAATCATAAATCATGAATCGAATCATGAATTGAATCATGAATCATAAAATGAATCATGAATTGAATCATGAATCATGAATTGAATCAGGAATCACGAATTGAATCATGCATAATGAATTGAATCATGAATCATAAATCGAATCATGAATCATGAAATGAATCATGAAATGAATCATGAATCATGAATTGAATCATGAATCACGAATTGAATCATGCATTATTAATTGAATCATGAATCATAAATCGAATCATGAATCATGAAATGAATCATGAATCATGAATTGAATCATAAATCCTGAATTGAATCATGAATTGAATTTTGAATCATTAATCATAAATCGAATCATGAATCTTGAAATAAATAATGAATTGAATCATGAATTGAATCATGAATCATGAATCATGAATCGAATCATGAATCATGAAATAAATCATGAATCATGAATCATAAATCAAAAATTGAATCATGAATCATGAATCATGAATTGAATCATAAATTATGAATCATGAATTTAATCATGAATCATATATCGAATCATGAATTGAATCATGAATCATGAAATGAATCATGAATTGAATCATGAATTCAAACATGAATCATGAATCGAATCATGAATCATGAATTGAATTATGAATCATGAATTAAATCATGAATCATGAATCATAAATCAAGAATTGAATCATGAATCATGAATTGAATTATAAATCATGAATTAAATCATGAATCATGAATCATAAATCAAGAATTGAATCATGAATCATGAATCCAATCATGAATCATGAAATAAATCATGAATTGAATCATGAATTGAATCATGAATCATGAATTGAATCAGGAATCATGAATCATAAATTGCATCATGAATTAAATCATGAATCATGAATTGAATGATGAATAATGAATTATGAATCAAATCATGAATCATGAATTGAATCATGAATCATGAATTGAATCATGAATTATGAATCATGAATTGAATCATAAATTGAATCATGAATTATAAATCATAAGTTGAATCAAAAAATGAATCATGAATTGAATCATGAATTTTGAATTCAATCATGAATCATGAAATGAATCATGAAATGAATCATGAATCATGAATTGAATCATGAATCATGATTTGAATCATGAATCATAAATCGAATCATGAATCATGAATTGAATCAGGAATAATGAATCATGAATTGAATCATGAATCATGAATTGAATCATGAATCATGAATCACGAATCATGAATTGAATCATGAATCATGAATTGAATCATGAATCATGAATCGAATTATGAATCATGAATCATGAATTGAATCATGAATCATGAATCATAAATTGAATCATGAATTGAATCATGAATTATGAATCATAAATTGAATCATGAATTGAATCATGAATTGAATCATGAATCATTAAATGAATCATGAAATGAATCATGAATCATGTATTGTATCATGAATCATGAATTGAATCAGGAATCATGAATCATGAAATGAATCATGAAATGAATCATGAATTGAATCATGAATCACGAATTGAATCATGCATCATGAATTGAATCATGAATTATAAATCGAATCATGAATCATGAATCATGAATCAGGAAATAAATCATGAATCATGAATCATGAATTGAATCATGAATTGAATCATGAATCGAATAATGAATTATGAAATAAATCATGAATTGAATCATGAATTGAATCATGAATCATGAATCATGAATCGAATCATGAATCATGAAATAAATCATGAATTGAATAAAGATTCATGAACCATGAATTGAATCATAAATCATGAATCATGAATTGAATCATGAATCATAATTCGAATCATTAATCATGATTCAAGAATTGAATCATGAATCATGAATTGAATCATGAATCATGAATCGAATCATTAATCATGAATTGAATCATGAATCATGAATTAAATCATGAATCATAAATCAAGAATTGAATCATGAATCATGAATCGAATCATGAATCATGAAATAAATCATGAATTGAATCATGAATTGAATCATGAATCATGAATCATGAATCGAATCATGAATCATGAAATAAATCATGAATTGAATCAAGATTCATGAACCATGAATTGAATCATGAAATAAATCATGAATCATGAATTGAATCATAAATCATGAATCATGAATTTAATAATGAATCATAATTCGAATCATGGATCATGAATTGAATCATGAATCATAATTCGAATCATGGATCATGAATTGAATCATGAATCATGAATCGAATCATGAATCATAAATCATGAATCGAATCATGAATTGAATCATGAATCATAAAATGAATCATGAATCATGAATTGAATCATTAAACATGAATTGAATCATGATTCATGAATTGAATCAGGAATCACGAATTGAATCATGCATAATGAATTGAATCATGAATCATAAATCGAATCATGAATCATGAAATGAATCATGAAATGAATCATGAATCATGAATTGAATCATGAATCACGAATTGAATCATGTATCATGAATTGAATCATGAATCATAAATCGAATCATGAATCATGAAATGAATCATGAAATGAATCATGAATCATGAATTTAATCATAAATCCTGAATTGAATCATGAATTGAATTTTGAATCATGAATCATAAATTGAATCATGAATCATGAAATAAATAATGAATTGAATCATGAATTGAATCATGAATCATGAATCATGAATCGAATCATGAATCATGAAATAAATCATGAATTGAATCAAGATTCATGAACCATGAATTGAATCATGAAATAAATCATGAATCATGAATTGAATCATAAATCATGAATCATAAATTGAATCATGAATCATGAATTGAATGATGAATGATGAATTATGAATCAAATCATGAATCATGAATTGAATCATGAATCATGAATTGAATCATGAATTATGAATCATGAATTGAATCATAAATTGAATCATGAATTATAAATCATAAGTTGAATCATGAAATGAATCATGAATTGAATCATGAATTTTGAATTCAATCATGAATCATGAAATGAATCATGAAATGAATCATGAATCATGAATTGAATCATGAATCATGAATTGAATCATGAATCATAAATCGAATCATGAATCATGAATTGAATCAGGAATAATGACTCATGAATTGAATCATGAATCATGAATTGAATCATGAATCATGAATTAACGAATCATGAATTGAATCATGAATCATGAATTGAATCATGAATCATGAATCGAATTATGAATCATGAATCATGAATTGAATCATGAATCATGAATCATAAATTGAATCATGAATTGAATCATGAATTATGAATCATAAATTGAATCATGAATTGAATCATGAATCATGAAATGAATCATGAAATGAATCATGAATCATGTATTGTATCATGAATCATGAATTGAATCAGGAATCATGAATCATGAAATGAATCATGAAATGAATCATGAATTGAATCATGAATCACGAATTGAATCATGCATCATGAATTGAATCATGAATTATAAATCGAATCATGAATCATGAATCATGAATCAGGAAATAAATCATGAATCATGAATCATGAATTGAATCATAAATCATGAATTGAATCATGAATTGAATCATGAATCGAATAATGAATTATGAAATAAATCATGAATTGAATCATGAATTGAATCATGAATCATGAATCATGAATCGAATCATGAATCATGAAATAAATCATGAATTGAATAAAGATTCATGAACCATGAATTGAATCATAAATCATGAATCATGAATTGAATCATGAATCATAATTCGAATCATTAATCATGATTCAAGAATTGAATCATGAATCATGAATTGAATCATGAATCATGAATCGAATCATGAATCATGAATTGAATCATGAATCATGAATTAAATCATGAATCATAAATCAAGAATTGAATCATGAATCATGAATCGAATCATGAATCATGAAATAAATCATGAATTGAATCATGAATTGAATCATGAATCATGAATCATGAATCGAATCATGAATCATGAAATAAATCATGAATTGAATCAAGATTCATGAACCATGAATTGAATCATGAAATAAATCATGAATCATGAATTGAATCATAAATCATGAATCATGAATTTAATCATGAATCATAATTCGAATCATGGATCATGAATTAAATCATGAATCATAATTCGAATCATGGATCATGAATTGAATCATGAATCATGAATCGAATCATGAATCATGAATTGAATCATAAATCATGAATCGAATCATGAATTGAATCATGAATCATAAAATGAATCATGAATCATGAATTGAATCATGAATCATGAATTGAATCAGGAATCACGAATTGAATCATGCATAATGAATTGAATCATGAATCATAAATCGAATCATGAATCATGAAATGAATCATGAAATGAATCATGAATCATGAATTGAATCATGAATCACGAATTGAATCATGCATCATGAATTGAATCATGAATCATAAATCGAATCATGAATCATGAAATGAATCATGAAATGAATCATGAATCATGAATTGAATCATAAATCCTGAATTGAATCATGAATTGAATTTTGAATCATGAATCATAAATTGAATCATGAATCATGAAATAAATAATGAATTGAATCATGAATTGAATCATGAATCATAAATTGAATCATGAATCATGAAATAAATAATGAATTAAATCATGAATTGAATCATGAATCATGAATCATGAATCGAATCATGAATCATGAAATAAATCATGAATTGAATCAAGATTCATGAACCATGAATTGAATCATGAAATAAATCATGAATCATGAAATGAATCATGAATCATGAATTGAATCATTAATTGAATCATGAATTATGAATCATAAATTGAATCATGAATTGAATCATGAATTAAATCATGAATCATGAATTGAATCATGAATCATGAAATGAATCATGAAATGAATCATGAATCATGAATTAAATCATGAATCACAAATTGAATCATGCATCATGAATTGAATCATGAATTATAAATCGAATCATGAATCATGAATCATGAATCATGAATTAAATCATGAATCGTGAATCATGAATTGAATCATAAATCATGAATTGAATCATGAATTGAATCATGAATCATGAATCGAATCATGAATCATGAAATAAATTATGAATTGAATCATAAATCATGAATTGAATCATGAATTGAATCATGAATCATGAATTGAATTATGAATTGAATCAAGAATTGAATCATGCATTGAATCATGAATCATGAATTGAATCATGAATCATGAATTGAATCATGAATCATGAATCATGAATTGAATCATGAATTGAATCATGAATTATGAATCATAAATTGAATCATGAATTCAATCATGAATTAAATCATGAATCATGAAATAAATCATGAATTGAATCATGAATCATGAAATGAATCATGAATTGAATCATGTATCATGAATTGAATCATGAATCATGAATCATGAAATGAATCATGAATTGAATCATGAATTTTGAATTGATTCATGAATCATGAATTGAATCATGAATCATGAATTGAATCATGAATCATAAATCGAATCATGAATCATGAAATGAATCATGAATCATGAATCATGAAATGAATCATGAATTGAATCATGAATTTTGAATTGATTCATGAATCATGAATTGAATCATGAATCATGAATTGAATCATGAATCATAAATCGAATCATGAATTGAATCATGAATCATGAATCATGAATCGAATCATGAATCATGAATTGAATCATGAATCATGAAATGAATCATGAATTGAATCATGAATTCAAACATGAATCATGAATCGAATCATGAATTGAATTATGAATTGAATCAAGAATTGAATCATGAATTGAAACATAAATCATGAATCGATTCATGATTCATGAATTGAATCATGAATCATGAATTGAATCATGAATCATGAATCATGAATTGAATCATGAATTGAATCATGAATTATAAATCATAAGTTGAATCATGAATTGAATCATGAATTGAATCATGAATCATGAAATGAATCATGAATCATGAATTGAATCATGACTCATGAATTGAATCATGAACCATGAATCTTGAATTGAATCATGAATCATAAATTGAATCATGAATTGAATCATGAATTGAATCATGAATCAAAAAATGAATCATGAATCATGAATTGAATCATGAATCATGAATTGAATCAGGAATCATGAATCATAAATTGAATCATGAATTGAATCATGAATCATGAATTGAATGATGAATGATGAATTATGAATCAAATCATGAATCATGAATTGAATCATGAATCATGAATTGAATCATGAATTATGAATCATGAATTGAATCATGAATTGAATCATGAATTATAAATCATAAGTTGAATCATGAAATGAATCATGAATTGAATCATGAATTTTGAATTCAATCATGAATCATGAAATGAATCATGAAATGAATCATGAATCATGAATTGAATCATGAATCATGAATTGAATCATGAATCATGAATCACGAATCATGAATTGAATCATGAATCATGAATTGAATCATGAATCATGAATCGAATCATGAATCATGAATTGAATCATGAATCATGAATCATAAATTGAATCATGAATTGAATCATGAATTATGAATCATAAATTGAATCATGAATTGAATCATGAATTGAATCATGAATCATGAAATCAATCATGAATCATGTATTGTATCATGAATCATGAATTGAATCAGGAATCATGAATCATGAAATGAATCATGAAATGAATCATGAATCATGAATTGAATCATGAATCACGAATTGAATCATGCATCATGAATTGAATCATGAATTATAAATCGAATCATGAATCATGAATCAGGAAATAAATCATGAATCATGAATTGAATCATAAATCATGAATTGAATCATGAATTGAATCATGAATCGAATAATGAATTATGAAATAAATCATGAATTGAATCATGAATTGAATCATGAATCATGAATCATGAATCGAATCATGAATCATTAAATAAATCATGAATTGAATAAAGATTCATGAACCATGAATTGAATCATAAATCATGAATCATGAATTGAATCATGAATCATAATTCGAATCATTAATCATGATTCAAGAATTGAATCATGAATCATGAATTGAATCATGAATCATGAATCGAATCATGAATCATGAATTGAATCATGAATCATGAATTAAATCATGAATCATAAATCAAGAATTGAATCATGAATCATGAATCGAATCATGAATCATGAAATAAATCATGAATTGAATCATGAATCGAATCATGAATCATGAAATAAATCATAAATTGAATCAAGATTCATGAACCATGAATTGAATCATGAAATAAATCATGAATCATGAATTGAATCATAAATCATGAATCATGAATTGAATCATGAATCATAATTCGAATCATGGATCATGAATTGAATCATGAATCATAATTCGAATCATGGATCATGAATTGAATCATGAATCATGAATCGAATCATGAATCATGAATTGAATCATAAATCATGAATCCTATCATGAATTGAATCATGAATCATAAAATGAATCATGAATCATGAATTGAATCATGAATCATGAATTGAATCAGGAATCACGAATTGAATCATGCATAATGAATTGAATCATGAATCATAAATCGAATCATGAATCATGAAATGAATCATGAAATGAATCATGAATCATGAATTGAATCATGAATTACGAATTGAATCATGCATTATGAATTGAATCATGAATCATAAATCGAATCATGAATCATGAAATGAATCATGAAATGAATCATGAATCATGAATTGAATCATAAATCCTGAATTGAATCATGAATTGAATTTTGAATCATTAATCATAAATCGAATCATGAATCATGAAATAAATAATGAATTGAATCATGAATTGAATCATGAATCATGAATCATGAATCGAATCATGAATCATGAAATAAATCATGAATTGAATCAAAATTCATGAACCATGAATTGAATCATGAAATAAATCATGAATCATGAATTGAATCATAAATCATGAATCATAAATTTAATCATGAATCATGAATCGAATCATGAATTAAAAATTGAATCATGAATCATGAATCAAATCATGAATCATGAATTGAATCATGAATCATGAATCGAATCATGAATTGAATCATGAATCATGAATCATGAATTGAATCATAAATTATGAATCATGAATTTAATCATGAATCATATATCGAATCATGAATTGAATCATGAATCATGAAATGAATCATGAATTGAATCATGAATTCAAACATGAATCATGAATCGAATCATGAATCATGAATTGAATTATGAATCATGAATTAAATCATGAATCATGAATCATAAATCAAGAATTGAATCATGAATCATGAATTGAATTATAAATCATGAATTAAATCATGAATCATGAATCATAAATCAAGAATTGAATCATGAATCATGAATTCAATCATGAATCATGAAATAAATCATGAATTGAATCATGAATTGAATCATGAATCATGAATTGAATCAGGAATCATGAATCATAAATTGCATCATGAATTGAATCATGAATCATGAATTGAATGATGAATGATGAATTATGAATCAAATCATGAATCATGAATTGAATCATGAATCATGAATTGAATCATGAATTATGAATCATGAATTGAATCATAAATTGAATCATGAATTATAAATCATAAGTTGAATCATGAAATGAATCATGAATTGAATCATGAATTTTGAATTCAATCATGAATCATGAAATGAATCATGAAATGAATCATGAATCATGAATTGAATCATGAATCATGAATTGAATCATGAATCATAAATCGAATCATGAATCATGAATTGAATCAGGAATAATGAATCATGAATTGAATCATGAATCATGAATTGAATCATGAATCATGAATCACGAATCATGAATTGAATCATGATTCATGAATTGAATCATGAATCATGAATCGAATTATGAATCATGAATCATGAATTGAATCATGAATCATGAATCATAAATTGAATCATGAATTTAATCATGAATTATGAATCATAAAATGAATCATGAATTGAATCATGAATTGAATCATGAATCATGAAATGAATCATGAAATGAATCATGAATCATGTATTGTATCATGAATCATGAATTGAATCAGGAATCATGAATCATGAAATGAATCATGCATCATGAATTGAATCATGAATTATAAATCGAATCATGAATCATGAATCATGAATCAGGAAATAAATCATGAATCATGAATCATGAATTGAATCATAAATCATGAATTGAATCATGAATTGAATCATGAATCGAATAATGAATTATGAAATAAATA
>NW_027446519.1:0-54498 GCF_038048845.1 Mixophyes fleayi | reverse complement strand
TATGAATCATGAATCATGAATTGAATTATGAATCATGAATCATGATTCATGAATTGAATCATGAATCATGAATCAAATCATGAATCATGAATTGAATCATGAATCATGAATTGAATCATGAATCATGAATTGAATCATGAATCATGAAATGAATCAAGAATTGAATCATGAATCATGAATTGAATCATGAATCATGAATCATGAATCATGAATTGAATCATGAATCATAAATCATGAATCATGAATTGAATCATGAATCATGAATCATGAATTGAATCATGAATCATGAATCGAATCATGAATCATGAATCATGAATCATGAATCGAATCATGAATCATGAATTGAATCATGAATCATGAATTGAATCATGATTTGAAACATGAATTGAATCATGAATCATGATTAATGAATTGAATCATGAATCATGAATTGAATCATGAATTGAATCATAAATCATGAATCATGAATTGAATCATGAATTGAATCATAAATCATGAATCATGAATTGAATCATGAATCATAAATCGAATCATGATTCATGAATTGAATCATGAATCATGAATCGAATCATGAATCATGAAACATGAATCGAATCATGAATCATGAATTGAATCATGAATCATGAATCATGAATTGAATCATGAATCATGAATCGAATCATGAAACATGAATTGAATCATGAGTCATGAATTGAATCATGAATCATGAATTGCATCATAAATCATGAATTGCATCATGAATCATTAATCATGAATTAAATCATGAATCATGAAATGAATCATGAATCATGAAATGAATCATGAATTGAATCATAAATCATGAAATGAATCATGAATTGAATCATGAATCATGAATCATGAATTGAATCATGAATCATGAAATGAATCATGAATTGAATCATGAATCATGAAATGAATCATGAATTGAATCATGAATCATGAATCAAATCATGAATCATGAATTAAATCATGAATCATGAATTGAATCATGAATCATGAATAGAATCATAAATCATGAATCATGAATTGAATCATGAATCATCAATTGAATCATGAATTGAATCATAAATCATGAATCATGAATTGAATCATGAATCATGAATCATGAATCATGAATAAAATCATGAATCATGAATCATGAATCATGAATAAAATCATGAATCATGAATTGAATCATGAATCATGAATCATGAATCATGAATTGAATCATGAATCATGAATTGAATCATGAATCATATCATGAATCATGAATTAAATAATGAATCATGAATCATGAATTGAATCATGAATCATGAATCAAATCATGAATCATGAATCATGAATTGAATCATGAATCATGAATCATGAATTGAATCATGAATCATGAATTGAATCATGAATTGAATCATAAATCATGAATCATGAATTGAATCATGAATTGAATCATAAATCATGAATCATGAATTGAATCATGAATCATAAATCGAATCATGATTCATGAATTGAATCATGAATCATGAATCGAATCATGAATCATGAATCATGAATCGAATCATGAATCATGAATCATGAATCGAATCATGAATCATGAAACATGAATCATGAATCGAATCATGAATCATGAATCGAATCATGAATCATGAATTGAATCATGATTTGAAACATGAATTGAATCATGAATCATGAATCATGAATTGAATCATGAATCATGAATTGAATCATGAATTGAATCATGAATCATGAATTGAATCATGAATTGAATCATAAATCATGAATTGAATCATGAAGTGAATCATGAATCATGAATCATGAGTTGAATCATGAATCATGAATCGAATCATGAAACATGAATTGAATCATGAGTCATGAATTGAATCATGAATCATGAATTGCATCATGAATCATGAATTGCATCATGAATCATTAATCATGAATTAAATCATGAATCATTTAAATGAATCATGAATCATGAAATGAATCATGAATCATGAAATGAATCATGAATTGAATCATGAATCATGAATCATAAATTGAATCATGAATCATGAAATGAATCATGAATTGAATCATGAATCATGAATCATGAATTGAATCATGAATCATGAAATGAATCATGAATTGAATCATGAATCATAAAATGAATCATGAATTGAATCATGAATCATGAATCAAATCATGAATCATGAATTAAATCATGAATCATGAATTGAATCATGAATCATGAATCGAATCATGAATCATGAATCATGAATTGAATCATGAATCATGAAATGAATCATGAATTGAATCATGAATCATGAATTGCATCATGAATCATGAATTGCATCATGAATCATTAATCATGAATTAAATCATGTAACATGAAATGAATCATGAATCATGAAATGAATCATGAATCATGAAATGAATCATGAATTGAATCATGAATCATGAATCATAAATTGAATCATGAATCATGAAATGAATCATGAATTGAATCATGAATCATGAATCATGAATTGAATCATGAATCATGAAATGAATCATGAATTGAATCATGAATCATAAAATGAATCATGAATTGAATCATGAATCATGAATCAAATCATGAATCATGAATTAAATCATGAATCATGAATTGAATCATGAATCATGAATCGAATCATGAATCATGAATCATGAATTGAATCATGAATAATGAAATGAATCATGAATTGAATCATGAATCATAAATCATGAATTGAATAATGAATCATGAAATTAATCATGAATTGAATCATGAATCATGAATCATGAATTGAATTATGAATCATGAATCATGATTCATGAATTGAATCATGAATCATGAATCAAATCATGAATCATGAATTGAATCATGAATCATGAATTGAATCATGAATCATGAATTGAATCATGAATCATGAAATGAATCAAGAATTGAATCATGAATCATGAATTGAATCATGAATCATGAATCATGAATCATGAATTGAATCATGAATCATAAATCATGAATCATGAATTGAATCATGAATCATGAATCATGAATTGAATCATGAATCATGAATCGAATCATGAATCATGAATTATGAATCATGAATCGAATCATGAATCATGAATTGAATCATGAATCATGAATTGAATCATGATTTGAAACATGAATTGAATCATGAATCATGATTAATGAATTGAATCATGAATCATGAATTGAATCATGAATTGAATCATAAATCATGAATCATGAATTGAATCATGAATCATAAATCGAATCATGATTCATGAATTGAATCATGAATCATGAATCGAATCATGAATCATGAAACATGAATCGAATCATGAATCATGAATTGAATCATGAATCATGAATCATGAATTGAATCATGAATCATGAATCGAATCATGAAACATGAATTGAATCATGAGTCATGAATTGAATCATGAATCATGAATTGCATCATAAATCATGAATTGCATCATGAATCATTAATCATGAATTAAATCATGAATCATGAAATGAATCATGAATCATGAAATGAATCATGAATTGAATCATAAATCATGAAATGAATCATGAATTGAATCATGAATCATGAATCATGAATTGAATCATGAATCATGAAATGAATCATGAATTGAATCATGAATCATGAAATGAATCATGAATTGAATCATGAATCATGAATCAAATCATGAATCATGAATTAAATCATGAATCATGAATTGAATCATGAATCATGAATCGAATCATAAATCATGAATCATGAATTGAATCATGAATCATCAATTGAATCATGAATTGAATCATAAATCATGAATCATGAATTGAATCATGAATCATGAATCATGAATCATGAATAAAATCATGAATCATGAATCATGAATCATGAATAAAATCATGAATCATGAATTGAATCATGAATCATGAATCATGAATCATGAATTGAATCATGAATCATGAATTGAATCATGAATCATATCATGAATCATGAATTAAATAATGAATCATGAATCATGAATTGAATCATGAATCATGAATCAAATCATGAATCATGAATCATGAATTGAATCATGAATCATGAATCATGAATTGAATCATGAATCATGAATTGAATCATGAATTGAATCATAAATCATGAATCATGAATTGAATCATGAATTGAATCATAAATCATGAATCATGAATTGAATCATGAATCATAAATCGAATCATGATTCATGAATTGAATCATGAATCATGAATCGAATCATGAATCATGAATCATGAATCGAATCATGAATCATGAATCATGAATCGAATCATGAAACATGAATTGAATCATGAGTCATGAATTGAATCATGAATCATGAATTGCATCATGAATCATGAATTGCATCATGAATCATTAATCATGAATTAAATCATGAATCATGAAATGAAACATGAATCATGAAATGAATCATGAATTGAATCATGAATCATGAATTATGAATTGAATCATGAATCATGAAATGAATCATGAATTGAATCATGAATCATGAATCATGAATTGAATCATGAATCATGAAATGAATCATGAATTGAATCATGAATCATGTAATGAATCATGAATTGAATCATGAATCATGAATCAAATCATGAATCATGAATTAAATCATGAATCATGAATTGAATCATGAATCATGAATCGAATCATGAATCATGAATCATGAATTGAATCATGAATCATCAGTTGAATCATGAATTGAATCATAAATCATGAATCATGAATTGAATCATGAATCATGAATCATGAATCATGAATAAAATCATGAATCATGAATTGAATCATGAATCATGAATCATGAATCATGAATTGAATCATGAATCATGAATCATGAATTTAATCATGAATCATGCATCATGAATTGAATCATGAATGATAAATCGAATCATGAATCATGAATTGAATCATGAATCATGAATCGAATCATAAATTGAATTATAAATCATAAATCAAGAATTGAATCATGAATCATGAATCGAATCATGAATCATGAATTGAATCATGAATCATGAATCGAATCTTAAATCATGAATCATGAATCATGAATCGAATCATGAATCATGAATTGAATAATGAATCATGAATCATGAATCATGAATTAAATCATGAATCATGAATCATGAATTAAATCATGAATCATGAATCATGATACATGAATTGAATCATGAATCATGAATCAAATCATGAATCATGAGTTGAATCATGAATTGAATCATGAATCATGAATCATGAATCATGAATCATGAATTGAATCATGAATCATGAATCATGATACATGAATTGAATCATGACTCATGAATCAAATCATGAATCATGAATTGAATCATGAATTGAATCATGAATCATGAATCATGAATCATGAATTGAATCATCAATCATAAATCATGAATCATGAATTGAATCATGAATCATGAATCATGAATTGAATCATGAATCATGAATCGAATCATGAATCATGAATCATGAATCATGAATCGAATCATGAATCATGAATTGAATCATGAATCATGAATTGAATCATGAATCATGAATTGAATCATGAATCATGAATCATGAATTGAATCATGAATCATGAATTGAATCATGAATTGAATCATAAATCATGAATCATGAATTGAATCATGAATTGAATCATAAATCATGAATCATGAATTGAATCATGAATCATAAATCGAATCATGATTCATGAATTGAATCATGAATCATGAATCGAATCATGAATCATGAATCATGAATTGAATCATGAATCATGAATTGAATCATGAAACATGAATTGAATCATGAGTCATGAAATGAATCATGAATCATGAATCGAATCATGAAACATGAATTGAATCATGAGTCATGAAATGAATCATGAATCATGAATTGCATCATGAATCATGAATTGCATCATGAATCATTAATCATGAATTAAATCATGAATCATGAAATGAATCATGAATCATGAAATGAATCATGAATTGAATCATGAATCATGAATCATGAATTGAATCATGAATCATGAAATGAATCATGAATTGAATCATGAATCATGAATCATGAATTGAATCATGAATCATGAAATGAATCATGAATTGAATCATGAATCATGAAATGAATCATGAATTGAATCATGAATCATGAATTGAATCATGAATCATGAATCAAATCATGAATCATGAATTAAATCATGAATCATGAATTGAATCATGAATCATGAATCGAATCATGAATCATGAATCATGAATTGAATCATGAATCATCAATTGAATCATGAATTGAATCATAAATCATGAATCATGAATTGAATCATGAATCATGAATCATGAATCATGAATAAAATCATGAATCATGAATCATGAATCATGAATAAAATCATGAATCATGAATTGAATCATGAATCATGAATCATGAATCATGAATAAAATCATGAATCATGAATCATGAATCATGAATAAAATCATGAATCATGAATTGAATCATGAATCATGAATCATGAATCATGAATTGAATCATGAATCATGAATCATGAATTGAATCATGAATCATGAATTGAATCATGAATCATGAATCGAATCATGAATCATGAATTAAATAATGAATCATGAATCATGAATTGAATCATGAATCATGAATCAAATCATGAATCATGAATCATGAATTGAATCATGAATCATGAATTGAATCATAAATTGAATCATAAATCATAAATCATGAATTTAATCATGAATCATGAATCATGAATCATGAATTATGAATCATGAATCGAATCATGAATCATGAATTGAATCATAAATCATGAATCATGAATCAAATCATGAATCATGAATCATGAATTGAATCATGAATCATGAATCGAATCATGAATCATGAATCATGAATCATGAATCAAATCATGAATCATGAATCATGAATCATGAATCGAATCATGAATCATGAAATGAATCATGAATTGAATCATGAATTGAATCATGAATCATGAATCATGAATCGAATCAGGAATAATGAATTGAATCATGAATCATGAATTGAATCATGAATTGAATCATAAATCATGAATCATGAATCGAATCAGGAATCATGAATTGAATCATGAATCATGAATTGAATCATGAATTGAATCATAAATCATGAATCATGAATTGAATCATGAATCATGAATCGAATCATGAATCATGAATTGAATCATGAATCATGAATCATGAATCGAATCATGAATCATGATTTGAATCATGAATTGAATCATGAATCATGAATCATGAATTGAATCATGAATCATGAATCATGAATTGAATCATGAATCATCAATCGAATCATGAATCATGAATCATGAATTGAATCATGAATCATGAATTGAATCATAAATTGAATCATAAATAATAAATCATGAATTGAAACATGAATCATGAATCGAATCATGAATCATGAATCATGAATTGAATCATAAATTGAATCATAAATCATGAATTAAATAATGAATCATAAATCATGAATTGAATCTTGAATCATGAATCAAATCATGAATCATGAATTGAATCATGAATCATGAATTGAATCATAAATTGAATCATAAATCATAAATCATGAATTGAATCATGAATCATGAATCGAATTATGAATCATGAATTGAATCTTGAATCATGAATCATGAATCGAATCATGAATCATGAATCATGAATCATGAATCGAATCATGAATCATGAATTGAATCATGAATCATGAATCATGAATCATGAATCATGAATTGAATCATAAATTATGAATCATGAATCATGAATCTTAATCATGAATCATGAATCGAATCATGAATCATTAATCATGAATCGAATCATGAATATCGAATCATGAATTGAATCATGAATCATGAATTGAATCATAAATCATGAATCATGAATTGAATCATGAATCATAAATCGAATGATGAATCATGAATTGAATCATGAATCATAAATCATAAATCGAATCATGAATCATGAATTATGAATCGAATCATGAATCATGAATTGAATCATGAATCATGAATTGAATCATGAATCATGAATCGAATCATGAAACATTAATTAAATCATGAATCATGAATTGAATCATGAATCATGAATTGAATCATGAATCATTAATCATGAATTAAATAATGAATCATGAAATGAATCATGAATCATAAAATGAATCATGAATTGAATCATGAATCATGAATCATGAATTGAATAATGAATCATGAAATGAATCATGAACTGAATCATGAATCATGAATCATGAATTAAATTATGAATCATGAATCATGATTCATGAATTGAATCATGAATCATGAATCAAATCATGAATCATGAATTGAATCATAAATCATGAATTGAATCATGAATCATGAAATGAATCTAGAATTGAATCATGAATCATGAATTGAATCATGAATCATGATTTATGAATTGAATCATGACTCATTAATCATGATTCATGAATTAAATAATGAATCATGAATCAAATCATGAATCATGAATTAAATCTTGAATCATGAATTGAATCATGAATCATGAATCGAATCATGAATCATGAATCATGAATCGAATCATGAATCATGAATTGAATCATGAATTGAATCATAAATCAAGAATCATGAATTAAATCATGAATCATGAATCAAATCATGAATCATGTATTGAATCATGAATCATGAATCATGAATCATGAATCGAATCATGAATCATGAATTGAATCATGAATCATGAATTGAATTATGAATCATAAATCATGATTCATGAATTGAATCATGAATCATGAATCATGAATTGAATCATGAATCATAAATCGAATCATGAATCATGAATCATGAATTGAATCATGAATCATGAATCGAATCATAAATTGAATTATAAATCATAAATCATGAATTGAATCATGAATCATGAATTGAATCATGAATCATGAATTGAATCATGAATCATGAATCATGAATCGAATCTTGAATCATGAATCATGAATCATGAATCGAATCATGAATCATGAATTGAATCATGAATCATGAATTGAATAATGAATCATGAATCATGAATCATGAATTAAATCATAAATCATGAATCATGAATTGAATCATGAATCATGAATCATCATACATGAATTGAATCATGAATCATGAATCAAATCATGAATCATGAATTGAATCATGAATTGAATCATGAATCATGAATCATGAATCATGATACATGAATTGAATCATGAATCATGAATTGAATCATAAATTGAATCATAAATCATAAATCATGAATTGAATCATGAATCATGAATCGAATTATGAATCATGAATTGAATCTTGAATCATGAATCATGAATCGAATCATGAATCATGAATCATGAATCATGAATCGAATCATGAATCATGAATTGAATCATGAATCATGAATCATGAATCATGAATCATGAATCATGAATTGAATCATAAATTATGAATCATGAATCATGAATCGAATCATGAATCATGAATCGAATCATGAATCATTAATCATGAATCGAATCATGAATCTCGAATCATGAATTGAATCATGAATCATGAATTGAATCATGAATTGAATCATAAATCATGAATCATGAATTGAATCATGAATCATAAATCGAATGATGAATCATGAATTGAATCATGAATCATAAATCATAAATCGAATCATGAATCATGAATTATGAATCGAATCATGAATCATGAATTGAATCATGAATCATGAATTGAATCATGAATCATGAATCGAATCATGAAACATTAATTAAATCATGAATCATGAATTGAATCATGAATCATGAATTGAATCATGAATCATTAATCATGAATTAAATCATGAATCATGAAATGAATCATAAATCATAAAATGAATCATGAATTGAATCATGAATCATGAATCATGAATTAAATTATGAATCATGAATCATGATTCATGAATTGAATCATGAATCATGAATCAAATCATGAATCATGAATTGAATCATGAATCATGAATTGAATCATGAATCATGAAATGAATCTAGAATTGAATCATGAATCATGAATTGAATCATGAATCATGATTTATGAATTGAATCATGAATCATTAATCATGATTCATGAATTAAATAATGAATCATGAATCAAATCATGAATCATGAATTAAATCTTGAATCATGAATTGAATCATGAATCATGAATCGAATCATGAATCATGAATCGAATCATGAATCATGAATTGAATCATGAATTGAATCATAAATCAAGAATCATGAATTAAATCATGAATCATGAATCAAATCATGAATCATGTATTGAATCATGAATCATGAATCATGAATCATGAATCGAATCATGAATCATGAATTGAATCATGAATCATGAATTGAATTATGAATCATAAATCATGATTCATGAATTGAATCATGAATCATGAATCATGAATTGAATCATGAATCATAAATCGAATCATGAATCATGAATCATGAATTGAATCATGAATCATGAATCGAATCATAAATTGAATTATAAATCATAAATCATGAATTGAATCATGAATCATGAATTGAATCATGAATCATGAATTGAATCATGAATCATGAATCATGAATCGAATCTTGAATCATGAATCATTAATCATGAATCGAATCATGAATCATAAATTGAATCATGAATCATGAATTGAATAATGAATCATGAATCATGAATCATGAATTAAATCATAAATCATGAATCATGAATTGAATCATGAATCATGAATCATCATACATGAATTGAATCATGAATCATGAATCAAATCATGAATCATGAATTGAATCATGAATTGAATCATGAATCATGAATCATGAATCATGATACATGAATTGAATCATGAATCATGAATCATGATACATGAATTGAATCATGAATCATGAATCAAATCATGAATCATGAATTGAATCATGAATTGAATCATGAATCATGAATCATGAATCATGAATTGAATCATAAATCATGAATCATGAATTGAATCATGAATCATGAATCATGAATTGAATCATGAATCATGAATCGAATCATGAATCATGAATCATAAATCGAATCATGAATCATGAATCGAATCATGAATCATGAATTGAATCATGAATCATGAATTGAATCATGAATCATGAATTGAATCATGAATTGAATCATAAATCATTAATCCTGAATTGAATCATGAATTGAATCATAAATCATGAATCATGAATTGAATCATGAATCATAAATCGAATCATGATTCATGAATTGAATCATGAATCATGAATCGAATCATGAATCATGAATCATGAATCGAATCATGAATCATGAATTGAATCATGAATCATGAATCATGAATTGAATCATGAATCGAATCATGAAACATGAATTGAATCATGAGTCATGAATTGAATCATGAATCATGAATTGCATCATGAATCATGAATTGCATCATGAATCATTAATCATGAATTAAATCATGAATCATGAAATGAATCATGAATCATGAAATGAATCATGAATTGAATCATGAATCATGAAATGAATCATGAATTGAATCATGAATCATGAATCATGAATTGAATCATGAATCATGAAATGAATCATGAATTGAATCATGAATCATGAAATGAATCATGAATTGAATCATGAATCATGAAATGAATCATGAATTGAATCATGAATCATGAAATGAATCATGAATTGAATCATGAATCATGAATCAAATCATGAATCATGAATTAAATCATGAATCATGAATTGAATCATGAATCATGAATCATCAATTGAATCATGAATTGAATCATAAATCATGAATCATGAATTGAATCATGAATCATGAATCATGAATCATGAATCATGAATAAAATCATGAATCATGAATCATGAATCATGAATCATGAATAAAATCATGAATCATCAATTGAATCATGAATCATGAATCGAATCATGAATTAAATAATGAATCATGAATCATGAATTGAATCATGAATCATGAATCAAATCATGAATCATGAATCATGAATTGAATCATGAATCATGAATTGAATCATCAATTGAATCATAAATCATAAATCATGAATTGAATCATGAATCATGAATCATGAATTATGAATCATGAATCGAATCATGAATCATGAATTCAATCATAAATCATGAATCATGAATCAAATCATTAATCATGAATCATGAATTGAATCATAAATCATGAATCATGAATCATGAATCGAATCATGAATCATGAAATGAATCATGAATTGAATCATGAATTGAATCATGAATCATGAATCATGAATCGAATCATAATTCATGAATTGAATCATGAATCATGAATTGAATCATGAATTGAATCATAAATCATGAATCATGAATTGAATCATGAATCATGAATCGAATCATGAATCATGAATTGAATCATGAATCGAATCATGAATCATGAATCATGAATCATGAATTGAATCATGAATCATGAATCATGAATCATGAATTGAATCATGAATCATGAATCATGAATTGAATCATGAATCATCAATCGAATCATGAATCATGAATTTAATCATGAATCATGAATTTAATCATAAATTGAATCATAAATAATAAATCATGAATTGAATCATGAATCATGAATCGAATCATGAATCATGAATCATGAATTGAATCATAAATTGAATCATAAATCAAGAATTAAATAATGAGTCATAAATCATAAATTGAATCTTGAATCATGAATCGAATCATGAATCATGAATTGAATCATGAATCATCAATTGAATCATAAATTGAATCATAAATCATAAATCATGAATTGAATCTTGAATCATGAATCGAATCATGAATCATGAATTGAATCATGAATTGAATCATAAATCATGAATCATGAATTGAATCATGAATCATGAATCGAATCATGAATCATGAATTGAATCATGAATCATGAATCATGAATCGAATCATGAATCATGATTTGAATCATGAATTGAATCATGAATCATGAATCATGAATCATGAATTGAATCATGAATCATGAATCATCAATTGAATCATGAATCATCAATCGAATCATGAATCATGAATCATGAATTGAATCATGAATCATGAATTGAATCATAAATTGAATCATAAATAATAAATCATGAATTGAAACATGAATCATGAATCGAATCATGAATCATGAATCATGAATTGAATCATAAATTGAATCATAAATCATGAATTAAATAATGAATCATAAATCATGAATTGAATCTTGAATCATGAATCGAATCATGAATCATGAATTGAATCATGAATCATGAATTGAATCATAAATTGAATCATAAATCATAAATCATGAATTGAATCATGAATCATGAATCGAATTATGAATCATGAATTGAATCTTGAATCATGAATCATGAATCGAATCATGAATCATGAATTGAATCATGAATCATGAATCATGAATCATGAATCAAGAATCATGAATTAAATCATGAATCATGAATCAAATCATGAATCATGTATTGAATCATGAATCATGAATCATGAATCATGAATCGAATCATGAATCATGAATTGAATCATGAATCATGAATTGAATTATGAATCATAAATCATGATTCATGAATTGAATCATGAATCATGAATCATGAATTGAATCATGAATCATAAATCGAATCATGAATCATGAATCATGAATTGAATCATGAATCATGAATCGAATCATAAATTGAATTATAAATCATAAATCATGAATTGAATCATGAATCATGAATTGAATCATGAATCATGAATTGAATCATGAATCATGAATCATGAATCGAATCTTGAATCATGAATCATTAATCATGAATCGAATCATGAATCATAAATTGAATCATGAATCATGAATTGAATAATGAATCATGAATCATGAATCATGAATTAAATCATAAATCATGAATCATGAATTGAATCATGAATCATGAATCATCATACATGAATTGAATCATGAATCATGAATCAAATCATGAATCATGAATTGAATCATGAATTGAATCATGAATCATGAATCATGAATCATGAATTGAATCATAAATCATGAATCATGAATTGAATCATGAATCATGAATCATGAATTGAATCATGAATCATGAATCGAATCATGAATCATGAATCATAAATCGAATCATGAATCATGAATCGAATCATGAATCATGAATTGAATCATGAATCATGAATTGAATCATGAATCATGAATTGAATCATGAATTGAATCATAAATCATTAATCCTGAATTGAATCATGAATTGAATCATAAATCATGAATCATGAATTGAATCATGAATCATAAATCGAATCATGATTCATGAATTGAATCATGAATCATGAATCGAATCATGAATCATGAATCATGAATCGAATCATGAATCATGAATTGAATCATGAATCATGAATCATGAATTGAATCATGAATCGAATCATGAAACATGAATTGAATCATGAGTCATGAATTGAATCATGAATCATGAATTGCATCATGAATCATGAATTGCATCATGAATCATTAATCATGAATTAAATCATGAATCATGAAATGAATCATGAATCATGAAATGAATCATGAATTGAATCATGAATCATGAAATGAATCATGAATTGAATCATGAATCATGAATCATGAATTGAATCATGAATCATGAAATGAATCATGAATTGAATCATGAATCATGAAATGAATCATGAATTGAATCATGAATCATGAAATGAATCATGAATTGAATCATGAATCATGAAATGAATCATGAATTGAATCATGAATCATGAATCAAATCATGAATCATGAATTAAATCATGAATCATGAATTGAATCATGAATCATGAATCATCAATTGAATCATGAATTGAATCATAAATCATGAATCATGAATTGAATCATGAATCATGAATCATGAATCATGAATCATGAATAAAATCATGAATCATGAATCATGAATCATGAATCATGAATAAAATCATGAATCATCAATTGAATCATGAATCATGAATCGAATCATGAATCATGAATTAAATAATGAATCATGAATCATGAATTGAATCATGAATCATGAATCAAATCATGAATCATGAATCATGAATTGAATCATGAATCATGAATTGAATCATAAATTGAATCATAAATCATAAATCATGAATTGAATCATGAATCATGAATCATGAATTATGAATCATGAATCGAATCATGAATCATGAATTCAATCATAAATCATGAATCATGAATCAAATCATTAATCATGAATCATGAATTGAATCATGAATCATGAATCATGAATCATGAATCGAATCATGAATCATGAAATGAATCATGAATTGAATCATGAATTGAATCATGAATCATGAATCATGAATCGAATCATAATTCATGAATTGAATCATGAATCATGAATTGAATCATGAATTGAATCATAAATCATGAATCATGAATTGAATCATGAATCATGAATCGAATCATGAATCATGAATTGAATCATGAATCGAATCATGAATCATGAATCATGAATCATGAATTGAATCATGAATCATGAATCATGAATCATGAATTGAATCATGAATCATGAATCATGAATTGAATCATGAATCATCAATCGAATCATGAATCATGAATTTAATCATGAATCATGAATTTAATCATAAATTGAATCATAAATAATAAATCATGAATTGAATCATGAATCATGAATCGAATCATGAATCATAAATCATGAATTGAATCATAAATTGAATCATAAATCAAGAATTAAATAATGAATCATAAATCATAAATTGAATCTTGAATCATGAATCGAATCATGAATCATGAATTGAATCATGAATCATCAATTGAATCATAAATTGAATCATAAATCATAAATCATGAATTGAATCTTGAATCATGAATCGAATCATGAATCATGAATTGAATCATGAATTGAATCATAAATCATGAATCATGAATTGAATCATGAATCATGAATCGAATCATGAATCATGAATTGAATCATGAATCATGAATCATGAATCGAATCATGAATCATGATTTGAATCATGAATTGAATCATGAATCATGAATCATGAATCATGAATTGAATCATGAATCATGAATCATCAATTGAATCATGAATCATCAATCGAATCATGAATCATGAATCATGAATTGAATCATGAATCATGAATTGAATCATAAATTGAATCATAAATAATAAATCATGAATTGAAACATGAATCATGAATCGAATCATGAATCATGAATCATGAATTGAATCATAAATTGAATCATAAATCATGAATTAAATAATGAATCATAAATCATGAATTGAATCTTGAATCATGAATCGAATCATGAATCATGAATTGAATCATGAATCATGAATTGAATCATAAATTGAATCATAAATCATAAATCATGAATTGAATCATGAATCATGAATCGAATTATGAATCATGAATTGAATCTTGAATCATGAATCATGAATCGAATCATGAATCATGAATCATGAATCATGAATCGAATCATGAATCATGAATTGAATCATGAATCATGAATCATGAATCATGAATCATGAATCATGAATTGAATCATAAATTATGAATCATGAATCATGAATCGAATCATGAATCATGAATCGAATCATGAATCATTAATCATGAATCGAATCATGAATCTCGAATCATGAATTGAATCATGAATCATGAATTGAATCATGAATTGAATCATAAATCATGAATCATGAATTGAATCATGAATCATAAATCGAATGATGAATCATGAATTGAATCATGAATCATAAATCATAAATCGAATCATGAATCATGAATTATGAATCGAATCATGAATCATGAATTGAATCATGAATCATGAATTGAATCATGAATCATGAATCGAATCATGAAACATTAATTAAATCATGAATCATGAATTGAATCATGAATCATGAATTGAATCATGAATCATTAATCATGAATTAAATCATGAATCATGAAATGAATCATGAATCATAAAATGAATCATGAATTGAATCATGAATCATGAATCATGAATTGAATAATGAATCATGAAATGAATCATGAACTGAATCATGAATCATGAATCATGAATTAAATTATGAATCATGAATCATGATTCATGAATTGAATCATGAATCATGAATCAAATCATGAATCATGAATTGAATCATGAATCATGAATTGAATCATGAATCATGAAATGAATCTAGAATTGAATCATGAATCATGAATTGAATCATGAATCATGATTTATGAATTGAATCATGAATCATTAATCATGATTCATGAATTAAATAATGAATCATGAATCAAATCATGAATCATGAATTAAATCTTGAATCATGAATTGAATCATGAATCATGAATCGAATCATGAATCATGAATCGAATCATGAGTCATGAATTGAATCATGAATTGAATCATAAATCAAGAATCATGAATTAAATCATGAATAATGAATCAAATCATGAATCATGTATTGAATCATGAATCATGAATCATGAATCATGAATCGAATCATGAATCATGAATTGAATCATGAATCATGAATTGAATTATGAATCATAAATCATGATTCATGAATTGAATCATGAATCATGAATCATGAATTGAATCATGAATCATAAATCGAATCATGAATCATGAATTGAATCATGAATCATGAATCGAATCATAAATTGAATTATAAATCATAAATCATGAATTGAATCATGAATCATGAATTGAATCATGAATCATGAATTGAATCATGAATCATGAATCATGAATCGAATCTTGAATCATGAATCATGAATCATGAATCGAATCATGAATCATGAATTGAATCATGAATCATGAATTGAATAATGAATCATGAATCATGAATCATGAATTAAATCATAAATCATGAATCATGAATTGAATCATGAATCATGAATCATCATACATGAATTGAATCATGAATCATGAATCAAATCATGAATCATGAATTGAATCATGAATTGAATCATGAATCATGAATCATGAATCATGATACATGAATTGAATCATGAATCATGAATCATGATACATGAATTGAATCATGAATCATGAATCAAATCATGAATCATGAATTGAATCATGAATTGAATCATGAATCATGAATCATGAATCATGAATTGAATCATAAATCATGAATCATGAATCATGAATTGAATCATGAATCATGAATCATGAATTGAATCATGAATCATGAATCGAATCATGAATCATGAATCATAAATCGAATCATGAATCATGAATCGAATCATGAATCATGAATTTAATCATGAATCATGAATTGAATCATGAATCATGAATTGAATCATGAATTGAATCATAAATCATTAATCCTGAATTGAATCATGAATTGAATCATAAATCATGAATCATGAATTGAATCATGAATCATAAATCGAATCATGATTCATGAATTGAATCATGAATCATGAATCGAATCATGAATCATGAATCATGAATCGAATCATGAATCATGAATTGAATCATGAATCATGAATCATGAATTGAATCATGAATCATGAATCGAATCATGAAACATGAATTGAATCATGAGTCATGAATTGAATCATGAATCATGAATTGCATCATGAATCATGAATTGCATCATGAATCATTAATCATGAATTAAATCATGAATCATGAAATGAATCATGAATCATGAAATGAATCATGAATTGAATCATGAATCATGAAATGAATCATGAATTGAATCATGAATCATGAATCATGAATTAAATCATGAATCATGAAATGAATCATGAATTGAATCATGAATCATGAAATGAATCATGAATTGAATCATGAATCATGAAATGAATCATGAATTGAATCATGAATCATGAAATGAATCATGAATTGAATCATGAATCATGAATCAAATCATGAATCATGAATTAAATCATGAATCATGAATTGAATCATGAATCATGAATCATCAATTGAATCATGAATCATCAATTGAATCATGAATTGAATCATAAATCATGAATCATGAATTGAATCATGAATCATGAATCATGAATCATGAATCATGAATAAAATCATGAATCATGAATCATGAATCATGAATAAAATCATGAATCATCAATTGAATCATGAATCATGAATCATGAATCATCAATTGAATCATGAATCATGAATCGAATCATGAATCATGAATTAAATAATGAATCATGAATCATGAATTGAATCATGAATCATGAATCAAATCATGAATCATGAATCATGAATTGAATCATGAATCATGAATTGAATCATAAATTGAATCATAAATCATAAATCATGAATTGAATCATGAATCATGAATCATGAATTATGAATCATGAATCGAATCATGAATCATGAATTCAATCATAAATCATGAATCATGAATCAAATCATTAATCATGAATCATGAATTGAATCATGAATCATGAATCATGAATCATGAATCGAATCATGAATCATGAAATGAATCATGAATTGAATCATGAATTGAATCATGAATCATGAATCGAATCATAATTCATGAATTAAATCATGAATCATGAATTGAATCATGAATTGAATCATAAATCATGAATCATGAATTGAATCATGAATCATGAATCGAATCATGAATCATGAATTGAATCATGAATCGAATCATGAATCATGAATCATGAATTGAATCATGAATCATGAATCATGAATCATGAATTGAATCATGAATCATGAATCATGAATTGAATCATGAATCATCAATCGAATCATGAATCATGAATTTAATCATGAATCATGAATTGAATCATAAATTGAATCATAAATAATAAATCATGAATTGAATCATGAATCATGAATCGAATCATGAATCATGAATCATGAATTGAATCATAAATTGAATCATAAATCAAGAATTAAATAATGAATCATAAATCATAAATTGAATCTTGAATCATGAATCGAATCATGAATCATGAATTGAATCATGAATCATCAATTGAATCATAAATTGAATCATAAATCATAAATCATGAATTGAATCTTGAATCATGAATCGAATCATGAATCATGAATTGAATCTTGAATCATGAATCATGAATCGAATCATGAATCATGAATCATGAATCATGAATCGAATCATGAATCATGAATTGAATCGTGAATCATGAATCGAATCATAAATTGAATTATAAATCATAAATCATGAATTGAATCATGAATCATGAATCGAATCATGAATCATGAATTGAATCATGAATCATGAATCGAATCTTGAATCATGAATCATGAATCATGAATCGAATCATGAATTGAATCATGAATCATGAATTGAATAATGAATCATGAATCATGAATTGAATCATGAATCATGAATCATGATACATGAATTGAATCATGAATCATGAATCAAATCATGAATCATGAGTTGAATCATGAATTGAATCATGAATCATGAATCATGAATCATTTATCATGAATCATGAATTGAATCATGAATCATGAATCATGATACATGAATTGAATCATGAATCATGAATCAAATCATGAATCATGAATTGAATCATGAATTGAATCATGAATCATGAATCATGAATTGAATCATGAATCATAAATCATGAATCATGAATTGAAACATGAATCATGAATTGAATCATGAATCATGAATCGAATCATGAATCATGAATCATGAATCGAATCATGAATCATGAATTGAATTATGAATCATGAATTGAATCATGATTTGAAACATGAATTGAATCATGAATCATGAATCATGAATTGAATCATGAATCATGAATTGAATCATGAATTGAATCATAAATCATGAATCATGAATTGAATCATGAATTGAATCATAAATCATGAATCATGAATTGAATCATGAATCATAAATCGAATCATGATTCATGAATTGAATCATGAATCATGAATCGAATCATGAATCATGAATCATGAATCGAATCATGAATCATGAATTGAATCATGAATCATGAATCATGAATTGAATCATGACTCATGAATCGAATCATGAAACATGAATTGAATCATGAGTCATGAATTGAATCATGAATCATGAATTGCATCATGAATCATGAATTGCATCATGAATCATTAATCATGAATTAAATCATGAATCATGAAATGAATCATGAATCATGAAATGAATCATGAATTGATTTATGAATCATGAATCATGAATTGAATCATGAATCATGAAATGAATCATGAATTGAATCATGAATCATGAATCATGAATTGAATCATGAATCATGAAATGAATCATGAATTGAATCATGAATCATGAAATGAATCATGAATTGAATCATGAATCATGAATCAAATCATGAATCATGAATCAAATCATGAATCATGAATTAAATCATGAATCATGAATTGAATCATGAATCATAAATCGAATCATGAATCATGAATCATGAATTGAATCATAAATCATCAATTGAATCATGAATTGTATCATAAATCATGAATCATGAATTGAATCATGAATCATGAATCATGAATCATGAATAAAATCATGAATCATGAATCATGAATCATGAATAAAATCATGAATCATGAATTGAATCATGAATCATGAATCATGAATCATGAATTGAATCATGAATCATGAATCATGAATTGAATCATGAATCATGAATTGAATCATGAATCATGAATCGAATCATGAATCATGAATTAAATAATGAATCATGAATCATGAATTGAATCATGAATCATGAATCAAATCATGAATCATGAATCATGAATTGAATCATGAATCATGAATTGAATCATAAATTGAATCATAAATCATAAATCATGAATTATGAATCATGAATCGAATCATGAATCATGAATTGAATCATAAATCATGAATCATGAATCAAATCATGAATCATGAATCATGAATTGAATCATGAATCATGAATCATGAATCAAATCATGAATCATGAATCATGAATCATGAATCAAATCATGAATCATGAATCATGAATCATGAATCGAATCAGGAATCATGAATTGAATCATGAATCATGAATTGAATCATGAATTGAATCATAAATCATGAATCATGAATTGAATCATGAATCATGAATCGAATCATGAATCATGAATTGAATCATGAATCATGAATCATGAATCGAATCATGAATCATGATTTGAATCATGAATTGAATCATGAATCATGAATCATGAATCATGAATTGATTCATGAATCATGAATCATGAATTGAATCATGAATCATCAATCGAATCATGAATCATGAATCATGAATTGAATCATGAATCATGAATTGAATCATAAATTGAATCATAAATAATAAATCATGAATTGAAACATGAATCATGAATCGAATCATGAATCATGAATCATGAATTGAATCATAAATTAAATCATGAATCATGAATTAAATAATGAATCATAAATCATGAATTGAATCTTGAATCATGAATCGAATCATGAATCATGAATTGAATCATGAATCATGAATTGAATCATAAATTGAATCATAAATCATAAATCATGAATTGAATCATGAATCATGAATCGAATTATGAATCATGAATTGAATCTTGAATCATGAATCATGAATCGAATCATGAATCATGAATCATGAATCATGAATCGAATCATGAATCATGAATCATGAATCATGAATCATGAATCATGAATCATGAATTGAATCATAAATTATGAATCATGAATCATGAATCGAATCATGAATCATGAATCGAATCATGAATCATTAATCATGAATCGAATCATGAATCTCGAATCATGAATTGAATCATGAATCATGAATTGAATCATGAATTGAATCATAAATCATGAATCATGAATTGAATCATGAATCATAAATCGAATGATGAATCATGAATTGAATCATGAATCATAAATCATGAATCGAATCATGAATCATGAATTATGAATCGAATCATGAATCATGAATTGAATCATGAATCATGAATTGAATCATGAATCATGAATCGAATCATGAAACATTAATTAAAATTAATGAATCATGAATTGAATCATGAATCATGAATTGAATCATGAATCATTAATCATGAATTAAATCATGAATCATGAAATGAATCATGAATCATAAAATGAATCATGAATTGAATCATGAATCATTAATCATGAATTAAATCATGAATCATGAAATGAATCATGAATCATAAAATGAATCATGAATTGAATCATGAATCATGAATCATGAATTGAATAATGAATCATGAAATGAATCATGAACTGAATCATGAATCATGAATCATGAATTAAATTATGAATCATGAATTTAATCATGAATCATGAATTAAATCATGAATCATGAAATGAATCAAGAATTGAATCATGAATCATAAATTGAATCATGAATCATGATTTATGAATTGAATCATGAATCCTTAATCATGATTCATGAATTAAATAATGAATCATGAATCAAATCATGAATCATGAATTAAATCTTGAATCATGAATTGAATCATGAATCATGAATCGAATCATGAATCATGAATCATGAATCGAATCATGAATCATGAATTGAATCATGAATTGAATCATAAATCAAGAATCATGAATTAAATCATGAATCATGTATTGAATCATGAATCATGAATCATGAATCATGAATCGAATCATGAATCATGAATTGAATCATGAATCATGAATTGAATTATGAATCATAAATCATGAATCATGAATTGAATCATGAATCATGAATCATGAATTGAATCATGAATCATAAATCGAATCATGAATCATGAATCATGAATTGAATCATGAATCATGAATCGAATCATAAATTGAATTATAAATCATAAATCATGAATTGAATCATGAATCATGAATTGAATCATGAATCATGAATTAAATCATAAATCATGAATCATGAATTGAATCATGAATCATGAATCATGATACATGAATTGAATCATGAATCATGAATCAAATCATGAATCATGAATTGAATCATGAATTGAATCATGAATCATGAATCATGAATCATGAATCATTAATCATGAATCATGAATCATGAATTGAATCATGAATCATGAATCATGATACATGAATTGAATCATGAATCATGAATCAAATCATGAATCATGAATTGAATCATGAATTGAATCATGAATCATGAATCATGAATCATGAATCATGAATCATGAATCATGAATCATGAATCATGAATTGAATCATGAATCATGAATCATGAATTGAATCATGAATCATGAATCGAATCATGAATCATGAATCATGAATCGAATCATGAATCATGAATTGAATCATGAATCATGAATTGAATCATGAATTGAATCATGAATTGAATCATAAATCATGAATCATGAATTGAATCATTAATCATAAATCGAATCATGATTCATGAATTGAATCATGAATCATGAATCGAATCATGAATCATGAATCATGAATCGAATCATGAATCATGAATTGAATCATGAATCATGAATCATAATTTGAATCATGAATCATGAATCGAATCATGAAACATGAATTGAATCATGAGTCATGAATTGAATCATGAATCATGAATTGCATCATGAATCATGAATTGCATCATGAATCATTAATCATGAATTAAATCATGAATCATGAAATGAATCATGAATCATGAAATGAATCATGAATTGAATCATGAATCATGAATTGAATCATGAATCATGAAATGAATCATGAATTGAATCATGAATCATGAATCATGAATTGAATCATGAATCATGAAATGAATCATGAATTGAATCATGAATCATGAAATGAATCATGAATTGAATCATGAATCATGAATCAAATCATGAATCATGAATTAAATCATGAATCATGAATTGAATCATGAATCATGAATCATCAATTGAATCATGAATCATCAATTGAATCATGAATTGAATCATGAATCATGAATTGAATCATGAATCATGAATCATGAATCATGAATCATGAATCATGAATCATGAATAAAATCATGAATCATGAATCATGAATCATGAATCATGAATCATGAATAAAATCATGAATCATGAATCATGAATCATGAATCATGAATCATGAATCATGAATAAAATCATGAATCATCAATTGAATCATGAATCATGAATCATGAATCATGAATTGAATCATGAATCATGAATCGAATCATGAATCATGAATTAAATAATGAATCATGAATCATGAATTGAATCATGAATCATGAATCAAATCATGAATCATTAATCATGAATTGAATCATGAATCATGAATTGAATCATAAATTGAATCATAAATCATAAATCATGAATTGAATCATGAATCATGAATCATGAATTATGAATCGAATCATGAATCATGAATTCAATCATAAATCATGAATCATGAATCAAATCATTAATCATGAATCATGAATTGAATCATGAATCATGAATCGAATCATGAATCATGAAATGAATCATGAATTGAATCATGAATTGAATCATGAATCATGAATCATGAATCGAATCATAATTCATGAATTGAATCATGAATCATGAATTGAATCATGAATTGAATCATAAATCATGAATCATGAATTGAATCATGAATCATGAATCGAATCATGAATCATGAATTGAATCATGAATCGAATCATGAATCATGAATCATGAATTGAATCATGAATCATGAATCATGAATCATGAATTGAATCATGAATCATGAATCATGAATTGAATCATGAATCATCAATCGAATCATGAATCATGAATCATGAATTGAATCATGAATCATGAATTGAATTATAAATTGAATCATAAATAATAAATCATGAATTGAATCATGAATCATGAATCAAATCATGAATCATGAATCATGAATTGAATCATAAATTGAATCATAAATCAAGAATTAAATAATGAATCATAAATCATGAATTGAATCTTGAATCATGAATCGAATCATGAATCATGAATTGAATCATGAATCATCAATTGAATCATAAATTGAATCATAAATCATAAATCATGAATTGAATCTTGAATCATGAATCGAATCATGAATCATGAATTGAATCTTGAATCATGAATCATGAATCGAATCATGAATCATGAATCATGAATCGAATCATGAAACATGAATTGAATCGTGAATCATGAATTGAATCATGAATCATGAATCATGAATCATGAATCATGAATCGAATCATAAATTATGAATCATGAATCATGAATCGAATCATGAATTGAATAATGAATCATGAATTGAATCATGAATTGAATCATAAATCATGAATCATGAATTGAATCATGAATCAGAAATCGAATGATGAATCATGAATTGAATCATGAATCATAAATCATGAATCGAATCATGAATCATGAATTGAATCATGAATCATGAATCAAATCATGAAACATTAATTAAATCATGAATCATGAATTGAATCATGAATCATGAATTGAATCATGAATCATGATTCATGAATTGAATCATGAATCATGAATCAAATCATGAATCATGAAATGAATCATGAATTGAATCATGAATCATGAATCATGAATTCAATAATGAATCATGAAATGAATCATGAATTGAATCATGAATCATGAATCATGAATTGAATTATGAATCATGAATCATGATTCATGAATTGAATCATGAATCATGAATCAAATCATGAATCATGAATTGAATCATGAATCATGAATTGAATCATGAATCATGAATTGAATCAGGAATCATGAAATGAATCAAGAATTGAATCATGAATCACGAATCATGAATTGAATCATGAATCATGAATCATGATTTATGAATTGAATCATGAATCATGAATTGAATCATGAATCATGAATCATGATTTATGAATTGAATCATGAATCATTAATCATGAATCATGAATTGAATAATGAATCATGAATCAAATCATGAATCATGAATTGAATAATGAATCATGAATCAAATCATGAATCATGAATTAAATCATGAATCATGAATTGAATCATGAATCATGAATCGAATCATGAATCATGAATCGAATCATGAATCATGAATTGAATCATGAATTGAATCATAAATCAAGAATCATGAATTAAATCATGAATCATGAATCGAATCATGAATCATGTATTGAATCATGAATCATGAATCATGAATCATGAATCATGAATCATGAATCGAATCATGAATCATGAATCGAATCATGAATCATGAATTGAATTATGAATCATAAATCATGAATCATGAATCATGAATTGAATCATGAATCATGAATCGAATCATGAATCATGAATTGAATCATGAATCATGAATCGAATCATAAATTGAATTATAAATCATAAATCATGAATTGAATCATGAATCATGAATTGAATCATGAATCATGAATCATGAATCGAATCTTGAATCATGAATCATGAATCATGAATCGAATCATGAATCATGAATTGAATCATGAATCATGAATTGAATAATGAATCGAATCATGAATCATGTATTGAATCATGAATCATGAATCATGAATCATGAATCATGAATCATGAATCGAATCATGAATCATGAATCGAATCATGAATCATGAATTGAATTATGAATCATAAATCATGAATCATGAATCATGAATTGAATCATGAATCATGAATCGAATCATGAATCATGAATTGAATCATGAATCATGAATCGAATCATAAATTGAATTATAAATCATAAATCATGAATTGAATCATGAATCATGAATTGAATCATGAATCATGAATCATGAATCGAATCTTGAATCATGAATCATGAATCATGAATCATTAATCATGAATCATGAATCATGAATTGAATCATGAATCATGAATCATGATACATGAATTGAATCATGAATCATGAATCAAATCATGAATCATGAATTGAATCATGAATTGAATCATGAATCATGAATCATGAATCATGAATCATGAATCATGAATCATGAATCATGAATCATGAATTGAATCATGAATCATGAATCATGAATTGAATCATGAATCATGAATCGAATCATGAATCATGAATCATGAATCGAATCATGAATCATGAATTGAGTCATGAATCATGAATTGAATCATGATTTGAAACATGAATTGAATCATGAATCATGAATCATGAATTGAATCATGAATCATGAATTGAATCATGAATTGAATCATAAATCATTAATCCTGAATTGAATCATGAATTGAATCATAAATCATGAATCATGAATTGAATCATTAATCATAAATCGAATCATGATTCATGAATTGAATCATGAATCATGAATCGAATCATGAATCATGAATCGAATCATGAATCATGAATTGAATCATGAATCATGAATCATAATTTGAATCATGAATCATGAATCGAATCATGAAACATGAATTGAATCATGAGTCATGAATTGAATCATGAATCATGAATTGCATCATGAATCATGAATTGCATCATGAATCATTAATCATGAATTAAATCATGAATCATGAAATGAATCATGAATCATGAAATGAATCATGAATTGAATCATGAATCATGAATTGAATCATGAATCATGAAATGAATCATGAATTGAATCATGAATCATGAATCATGAATTGAATCATGAATCATGAAATGAATCATGAATTGAATCATGAATCATGAAATGAATCATGAATTGAATCATGAATCATGAATCAAATCATGAATCATGAATTAAATCATGAATCATGAATTGAATCATGAATCATGAATCATCAATTGAATCATGAATCATCAATTGAATCATGAATTGAATCATGAATCATGAATTGAATCATGAATCATGAATCATGAATCATGAATCATGAATCATGAATCATGAATAAAATCATGAATCATGAATCATGAATAAAATCATGAATCATGAATTGAATCATGAATCATGAATCATGAATCATCAATTGAATCATGAATCATGAATCGAATCATGATTCATGAATTAAATAATGAATCATGAATCATGAATTGAATCATGAATCATGAATCAAATCATGAATCATGAATCATGAATTGAATCATGAATCATGAATTGAATCATAAATTGAATCATAAATCATAAATCATGAATTGAATCATGAATCATGAATCATGAATTATGAATCATGAATCGAATCATGAATCATGAATTCAATCATAAATCATGAATCATGAATCAAATCATTAATCATGAATCATGAATTGAATCATGAATCATGAATCATGAATCATGAATCGAATCATGAATCATGAAATGAATAATGAATTGAATCATGAATTGAATCATGAATCATGAATCATGAATCGAATCATAATTCATGAATTGAATCATGAATCATGAATTGAATCATGAATTGAATCATAAATCATGAATTATGAATTGAATCATGAATCATGAATCGAATCATGAATCATGAATTGAATCATGAATCGAATCATGAATCATGAATCATGAATCATGAATTGAATCATGAATCATGAATCATGAATCATGAATTGAATCATGAATCATGAATCATGAATTGAATCATGAATCATCAATCGAATCATGAATCATGAATCATGAATTGAATCATGAATCATGAATTGAATCATAAATTGAATCATAAATAATAAATCATGAATTGAATCATGAATCATGAATCGAATCATGAATCATGAATCATGAATCATGAATTGAATCATAAATTGAATCATAAATCAAGAATTAAATAATGAATCATAAATCATGAATTGAATCTTGAATCATGAATCGAATCATGAATCATGAATTGAATCATGAATCATCAATTGAATCATAAATTGAATCATAAATCATAAATCATGAATTGAATCTTGAATCATGAATCGAATCATGAATAATGAATCATGAATCATGAATCGAATCATGAATCATGAATTGAATCGTGAATCATGAATTGAATCATGAATCATAAATCATGAATCATGAATCATGAATCGAATCATAAATTATGAATCATGAATCATGAATCGAATCATGAATTGAATCATGAATCATGAATTGAATCATAAATCATCAATTGAATCATAAATTGAATAATAAATCATAAATCATGAATTGAATCTTGAATCATGAATTGAATCTTGAATCATGAATCATGAATCGAATCTTGAATCATGAATCATGAATCGAATCATGAATCATGAATTGAATCATGAATCATGAATTGAATAATGAATCATGAATCATGAATCATGAATTCAATCATGAATCATGAATCATGAATTGAATCATGAATCATGAATCATGATACATGAATTGAATCATGAATCATGAATCAAATCATGAATCATGAATTGAATCATGAATTGCATCATGAATCATGAATCATGAATCATGAATCATGAATTGAATCATGAATCATGAATCATGATACATGAAATGAATCATGAATCATGAATCATGAATCGAATCATGAATCATGAATTGAATCATGAATCATGAATTGAATCATGATTTGAAACATGAATTGAATCATGAATCATGAATCATGAATTAAATCATGTATCATGAATTGAATCATGAATTGAATCATAAATCATTAATCCTGAATTTAATCATGAATTGAATCATAAATCATGAATCATGAATTGAATCATGAATCATAAATCGAATCATGATTCATGAATTGAATCATGAATCATGAATCGAATCATGAATCATGAATCATGAATCAAATCATGAATCATGAATTGAATCATGAATCATGAATCATGAATTGAATCATGAATCATGAATCGAATCATGAAACATGAATTGAATCATGAATCATGAATTGCATCATGAATCATGAATTGCATCATGAATCATTAATCATGAATTAAATCATGAATCATGAAATGAATCATGAATCATGAAATGAATCATGAATTGAATCGTGAATCATGAATTGAATCATGAATCATGAAATGAATCATGAATTGAATCATGAATCATGAATCATGAATTGAATCATGAATCATGAAATGAATCATGAATTGAATCATGAATCATGAAATGAATCATGAATTGAATCATGAATCATGAATCAAATCATGAATCATGAATTAAATCATGAATCATGAATTGAATCATGAATCATGAATCGAATCATGAATCATGAATCATCAATTGAATCATGAATCATCAATTGAATAATGAATTGAATCATAAATCATGAATCATGAATTGAATCATGAATCATGAATCATGAATCATGAATTGAATCATGAATCATGAATCATGAATAAAATCATGAATCATCAATTGAATCATGAATCATGAATCATGAATTGAATCATGAATCATGAATCATGAATAAAATCATGAATCATCAATTGAATCATGAATCATGAATCATGAATCATGAATTGAATCATGAATCATGAATCGAATCATGAATCATGAATTAAATAATGAATCATGAATCATGAATTGAATCATGAATCATGAATCAAATCATGAATCATGAATCATGAATTGAATCATGAATCATGAATTGAATCATAAATTGAATCATAAATCATAAATCATGAATTGAATCATGAATCATGAATCATGAATTATGAATCGAATCATGAATCATGAATTCAATCATAAATCATGAATCATGAATCAAATCATTAATCATGAATCATGAATTGAATCATGAATCATGAATCATGAATCGAATCATGAATCATGAAATGAATCATGAATTGAATCATGAATTGAATCATGAATCATGAATCATGAATCGAATCATAATTCATGAATTGAATCATGAATCATGAATTGAATCATGAATTGAATCATAAATCATGAATCATGAATTGAATCATGAATCATGAATCGAATCATGAATCATGAATTGAATCATGAATCGAATCATGAATCATGAATCATGAATTGAATCATGAATCATGAATCATGAATCATGAATTGAATCATGAATCATGAATCATGAATTGAATCATGAATCATCAATCGAATCATGAATCATGAATCATGAATTGAATCATGAATCATGAATTGAATTATAAATTGAATCATAAATAATAAATCATGAATTGAATCATGAATCATGAATCAAATCATGAATCATGAATCATGAATTGAATCATAAATTGAATCATAAATCAAGAATTAAATAATGAATCATAAATCATGAATTGAATCTTGAATCATGAATCGAATCATGAATCATGAATTGAATCATGAATCATCAATTGAATCATAAATTGAATCATAAATCATAAATCATGAATTGAATCTTGAATCATGAATCGAATCATGAATCATGAATTGAATCTTGAATCATGAATCATGAATCGAATCATGAAACATGAATTGAATCGTGAATCATGAATTGAATCATGAATCATGAATCATGAATCATGAATCATGAATCGAATCATAAATTATGAATCATGAATCATGAATCGAATCATGAATTGAATCATGAATCATGAATTGAATCATGAATTGAATCATAAATCATGAATCATGAATTGAATCATGAATCAGAAATCGAATGATGAATCATGAATTGAATCATGAATCATAAATCATGAATCGAATCATGAATCATGAATTGAATCATGAATCATGAATCAAATCATGAAACATTAATTAAATCATGAATCATGAATTGAATCATGAATCATGAATTGAATCATGAATCATGATTCATGAATTGAATCATGAATCATGAATCAAATCATGAATCATGAAATGAATCATGAATTGAATCATGAATCATGAATCATGAATTCAATAATGAATCATGAAATGAATCATGAATTGAATCATGAATCATGAATCATGAATTGAATTATGAATCATGAATCATGATTCATGAATTGAATCATGAATCATGAATCAAATCATGAATCATGAATTGAATCATGAATCATGAATTGAATCATGAATCATGAATTGAATCATGAATCATGAAATGAATCAAGAATTGAATCATGAATCACGAATCATGAATTGAATCATGAATCATGAATCATGATTTATGAATTGAATCATGAATCATGAATTGAATCATGAATCATGAATCATGATTTATGAATTGAATCATGAATCATTAATCATGAATCATGAATTGAATAATGAATCATGAATCAAATCATGAATCATGAATTGAATAATGAATCATGAATCAAATCATGAATCATGAATTAAATCATGAATCATGAATTGAATCATGAATCATGAATCGAATCATGAATCATGAATCGAATCATGAATCATGAATTGAATCATGAATTGAATCATAAATCAAGAATCATGAATTAAATCATGAATCATGAATCGAATCATGAATCATGTATTGAATCATGAATCATGAATCATGAATCATGAATCATGAATCATGAATCGAATCATGAATCATGAATCGAATCATGAATCATGAATTGAATTATGAATCATAAATCATGAATCATGAATCATGAATTGAATCATGAATCATGAATCGAATCATGAATCATGAATTGAATCATGAATCATGAATCGAATCATAAATTGAATTATAAATCATAAATCATGAATTGAATCATGAATCATGAATTGAATCATGAATCATGAATCATGAATCGAATCTTGAATCATGAATCATGAATCATGAATCGAATCATGAATCATGAATTGAATCATGAATCATGAATTGAATAATGAATCATGAATCATGAATCATGAATTAAATCATGAATCATGAATTGAATCATGAATCATGAATCATGATACATGAATTGAATCATGAATCATGAATCATGAATCATGAATCATGAATTGAATCATGAATCATGAATCATGATACATGAATTGAATCATGAATCATGAATCAAATCATGAATCATGAATTGAATCATGAATCATGAATCATGAATCATGAATTGAATCATGAATCATGAATCATGAATCATGAATCGAATCATGAATCATGAATTGAATCATGAATCATGAATCATGAATCGAATCATGAATCATGAATTGAATCATGAATTGAATCATGAATTGAATCATAAATCAAGAATCATGAATTAAATCATGAATCATGAATCGAATCATGAATCATGTATTGAATCATGAATCATGAATCATGAATCATGAATCGAATCATGAATCATGAATTAAATCATGAATCATGAATTGAATTATGAATCATAAATCATGAATCATGAATCATGAATTGAATCATGAATTGAATCATGAATCATGAATCGAATCATAAATTGAATTATAAATCATAAATCATGAATTGAATCATGAATCATGAATTGAATCATGAATCATGAATTGAATCATGAATCATGAATCATGAATCGAATCTTGAATCATGAATCATGAATCATGAATCGAATCATGAATTGAATCATGAATCATGAATTGAATAATGAATCATGAATCATGAATCATGAATTAAATCATGAATCATGAATTGAATCATGAATCATGAATCATGATACATGAATTGAATCATGAATCAAATCATGAATCATGAATTGAATCATGAATTGAATCATGAATTGAATCATGAATCATGAATCATGAATGGAATCATGAATCATGAATCGAATCATAATTCATGAATTAAATAATGAATCATGAATCATGAATTGAATCATGAATCATGAATCGAATCATGAATCATGAATTAAATAATGAATCATGAATCATGATTTGAATTATAAATCATGAATCGAATCATGAATCGAATCATGAATCATGAATTGAATCATGAATCATGAATCATGAATCGAATCATGAATCATGAATTGAATCATGAATTGAATCATGAATTGAATCATAAATAAAGAATCATGAATTAAATCATGAATCATGAATCGAATCATGAATCATGTATTGAATCATGAATCATGAATCATGAATCATGAATCGAATCATGAATCATGAATTGAATCATGAATCATGAATTGAATTATAAATCATAAATCATGAATCATGAATCATGAATTGAATCATGAATTGAATCATGAATCATGAATCGAATCATAAATTGAATTATAAATCATAAATCATGAATTGAATCATGAATCATGAATTGAATCATGAATCATGAATTGAATCATGAATCATGAATCATGAATCGAATCTTGAATCATGAATCATGAATCATGAATCGAATCATGAATCATGAATTAAATCATGAATCATGAATTGAATAATGAATTATGAATCATGAATCATGAATTAAATCATGAATCATGAATTGAATCATGAATCATGAATCATGATACATGAATTGAATCATGAATCATGAATCAAATCATGAATCATGAATTGAATCATGAATTGAATCATGAATCATGAATTGAATCATGAATCATGAATCATGAATCATGAATGGAATCATGAATCATGAATCGAATCATGAATCATGAATTAAATAATGAATCATGAATCATGAATTGAATCATGAATCATGAATCGAATCATGAATCATGAATTAAATAATGAATCATGAATCATGATTTGAATTATAAATCTTGAATCGAATCATGAATCGAATCATGAATTGAATCATGAATCATGAATTGAATCTTGAATCATGAATCATAAATCATGAATTATGAATCATGAATCGAATCATGAATCATGAATTGAATCATGAATCATGAATTGAATCTTGAATCATGAATCATGAATCATGAATTGAATCATGAATTATGAATCATGAATCATGAATCGAATTATTAATCATGAATCGAATCATTAATCATGAATCACGAATCGAATGATGAATCATGAAATGAATCATGCATTGAATCATGAATTGAATCATGAATTGAATCATAAATCAAGAATCATGAATTAAATCATGAATCATGAATCGAATCATGAATCATGTATTGAATCATGAATCATGAATCATGAATCATGAATCGAATCATGAATCATGAATTGAATCATGAATCATGAATTGAATTATGAATCATAAATCATGAATCATGAATCTTGAATTGAATCATGAATCATGAATCGAATCATGAATCATGAATTGAATCATGAATCATGAATCGAATCATAAATTGAATTATAAATCATAAATCATGAATTGAATCATGAATCATGAATTGAATCATGAATCATGAATCATGAATCGAATCTTGAATCATGAATCATGAATCGAATCATGAATCATGAATTGAATCATGAATCATGAATTGAATAATGAATCATGAATCATGAATCATGAATTAAATAATGAATCATGAATTGAATCATGAATCATGAATCATGATACATGAATTGAATCATGAATCATGAATCAAATCATGAATCATGAATTGAACCATGAATTGAATCATGAATCATGAATCATGAATCATGAATCATGAATTGAATCATGAATCATGAATCATGATACATGAATTGAATCATGAATCATGAATCAAATCATGAATCATGAATTGAATCATGAATCATGAATCATGAATCATGAATCATGAATTGAATCATGAATCATGAATTGAATCATGAATCATGAATCATGAATCGAATCATGAATCATGAATTGAATCATGAATTGAATCATGAATTGAATCATAAATCAAGAATCATGAATTAAATCATGAATCATGTATTGAATCATGAATCATGAATCATGAATCATGAATCAAATCATGAATCATGAATTAAATCATGAATCATGAATTGAATCATGAATCATGAATCGAATCATGAATCATGAATCGAATCATGAATCATGAATTGAATCATGAATTGAATCATAAATCAAGAATCATGAATTAAATCATGAATCATGAATCGAATCATGAATCATGTATTGAATCATGAATCATGAATCATGAATCATGAATCATGAATCATGAATCGAATCATGAATCATGAATCGAATCATGAATCATGAATTGAATTATGAATCATAAATCATGAATCATGAATCATGAATTGAATCATGAATCATGAATCGAATCATGAATCATGAATTGAATCATGAATCATGAATCGAATCATAAATTGAATTATAAATCATAAATCATGAATTGAATCATGAATCATGAATTGAATCATGAATCATGAATCATGAATCGAATCTTGAATCATGAATCATGAATCATGAATCGAATCATGAATCATGAATTGAATCATGAATCATGAATTGAATAATGAATCATGAATCATGAATCATTAATTAAATCATGAATCATGAATTGAATCATGAATCATGAATCATGATACATGAATTGAATCATGAATCATGAATCATGAATCATGAATCATGAATTGAATCATGAATCATGAATCATGATACATGAATTGAATCATGAATCATGAATCAAATCATGAATCATGAATTGAATCATGAATCATGAATCATGAATCATGAATTGAATCATGAATCATGAATCATGAATCATGAATCGAATCATGAATCATGAATTGAATCATGAATCATGAATCATGAATCGAATCATGAATCATGAATTGAATCATGAATTGAATCATGAATTGAATCATAAATCAAGAATCATGAATTAAATCATGAATCATGAATCGAATCATGAATCATGTATTGAATCATGAATCATGAATCATGAATCATGAATCGAATCATGAATCATGAATTAAATCATGAATCATGAATTGAATTATGAATCATAAATCATGAATCATGAATCATGAATTGAATCATGAATTGAATCATGAATCGTGAATCGAATCATAAATTGAATTATAAATCATAAATCATGAATTGAATCATGAATCATGAATTGAATCATGAATCATGAATTGAATCATGAATCATGAATCATGAATCGAATCTTGAATCATGAATCATGAATCATGAATCGAATCATGAATTGAATCATGAATCATGAATTGAATAATGAATCATGAATCATGAATCATGAATTAAATCATGAATCATGAATTGAATCATGAATCATGAATCATGATACATGAATTGAATCATGAATCAAATCATGAATCATGAATTGAATCATGAATTGAATCATGAATTGAATCATGAATCATGAATCATGAATGGAATCATGAATCATGAATCGAATCATAATTCATGAATTAAATAATGAATCATGAATCATGAATTGAATCATGAATCATGAATCGAATCATGAATCATGAATTAAATAATGAATCATGAATCATGATTTGAATTATAAATCATGAATCGAATCATGAATCGAATCATGAATCATGAATTGAATCATGAATCATGAATCATGAATCGAATCATGAATCATGAATTGAATCATGAATTGAATCATGAATTGAATCATAAATAAAGAATCATGAATTAAATCATGAATCATGAATCGAATCATGAATCATGTATTGAATCATGAATCATGAATCATGAATCATGAATCGAATCATGAATCATGAATTGAATCATGAATCATGAATTGAATTATAAATCATAAATCATGAATCATGAATCATGAATTGAATCATGAATTGAATCATGAATCATGAATCGAATCATAAATTGAATTATAAATCATAAATCATGAATTGAATCATGAATCATGAATTGAATCATGAATCATGAATTGAATCATGAATCATGAATCATGAATCGAATCTTGAATCATGAATCATGAATCATGAATCGAATCATGAATCATGAATTAAATCATGAATCATGAATTGAATAATGAATTATGAATCATGAATCATGAATTAAATCATGAATCATGAATTGAATCATGAATCATGAATCATGATACATGAATTGAATCATGAATCATGAATCAAATCATGAATCATGAATTGAATCATGAATTGAATCATGAATCATGAATTGAATCATGAATCATGAATCATGAATCATGAATGGAATCATGAATCATGAATCGAATCATGAATCATGAATTAAATAATGAATCATGAATCATGAATTGAATCATGAATCATGAATCGAATCATGAATCATGAATTAAATAATGAATCATGAATCATGATTTGAATTATAAATCATGAATCGAATCATGAATCGAATCATGAATTGAATCATGAATCATGAATTGAATCTTGAATCATGAATCATAAATCATGAATTATGAATCATGAATCGAATCATGAATCATGAATTGAATCATGAATCATGAATTGAATCTTGAATCATGAATCATGAATCATGAATTGAATCATGAATTATGAATCATGAATCATGAATCGAATTATTAATCATGAATCGAATCATTAATCATGAATCACGAATCGAATGATGAATCATGAAATGAATCATGCATTGAATCATGAATTGAATCATGAATTGAATCATAAATCAAGAATCATGAATTAAATCATGAATCATGAATCGAATCATGAATCATGTATTGAATCATGAATCATGAATCATGAATCATGAATCGAATCATGAATCATGAATTGAATCATGAATCATGAATTGAATTATGAATCATAAATCATGAATCATGAATCTTGAATTGAATCATGAATCATGAATCGAATCATGAATCATGAATTGAATCATGAATCATGAATCGAATCATAAATTGAATTATAAATCATAAATCATGAATTGAATCATGAATCATGAATTGAATCATGAATCATGAATCATGAATCGAATCTTGAATCATGAATCATGAATCGAATCATGAATCATGAATTGAATCATGAATCATGAATTGAATAATGAATCATGAATCATGAATCATGAATTAAATAATGAATCATGAATTGAATCATGAATCATGAATCATGATACATGAATTGAATCATGAATCATGAATCAAATCATGAATCATGAATTGAACCATGAATTGAATCATGAATCATGAATCATGAATCATGAATCATGAATTGAATCATGAATCATGAATCATGATACATGAATTGAATCATGAATCATGAATCAAATCATGAATCATGAATTGAATCATGAATCATGAATCATGAATCATGAATCATGAATTGAATCATGAATCATGAATTGAATCATGAATCATGAATCATGAATCGAATCATGAATCATGAATTGAATCATGAATTGAATCATGAATTGAATCATAAATCAAGAATCATGAATTAAATCATGAATCATGTATTGAATCATGAATCATGAATCATGAATCATGAATCAAATCATGAATCATGAATTAAATCATGAATCATGAATTGAATTATGAAACATAAATCATGAATCATGAATCATGAATTGAATCATGAATTGAATCATGAATCATGAATCGAATCATGAATCATGAATTAAATCATGAATCATGAATTGAATTATGAAACATAAATCATGAATCATGAATCATGAATTGAATCATGAATTGAATCATGAATCATGAATCGAATCATAAATTGAATTATAAATCATAAATCATGAATTGAATCATGAATCATGAATTGAATCATGAATCATGAATTGAATCATGAATCATGAATCATGAATCGAATCTTGAATCATGAATCATGAATCATGAATCGAATCATGAATCATGAATTGAATCATGAATCATGAATTCAATAATGAATCATGAATCATGAATCATGAATTAAATCATGAATCATGAATTGAATCATGAATCATGAATCATGATACATGAATTGAATCATGAATCATGAATCAAATCATGAATCATGAATTGAATCATGATTTGAATCATGAATCATGAATCATGAATCATGAATTGAATCATGAATCATGAATCATGAATCATGAATGGAATCATGAATCATGAATCGAATCATGAATCATGAATTAAATAATGAATCATGAATCATGAATTGAATCATGAATCATGAATCGAATCATGAATCATGAATTAAATAATGAATCATGAATCATGATTTCAATTATAAATCATGAATCGAATCATGAATTGAATCATGAATCATGAATTGAATCATGAATCATGAATCGAATCATGAATCATGAATTGAATCATGAATCATGAATCGAATCATGAATCATGAATTGAATCATGAATTGAATCATGAATTGAATCATGAATTGAATCATAAATCAAGAATCATGAATTAAATCATGAATCATGAATCGAATCATGAATCATGTATTGAATCATGAATCATGAATCATGAATCGAATCATGAATCATGAATTGAATCATGAATCATGAATTGAATTATGAATCATAAATCATGAATCATGAATCATGAATTGAATCATGAATTGAATCATGAATCATGAATCGAATCATAAATTGAATTATAAATCATAAATCATGAATTGAATCATGAATCATGAATTGAATCATGAATCATGAATTGAATCATGAATCATGAATCATGAATCGAATCTTGAATCATGAATCATGAATTGAATCATGAATTGAATCATGAATTGAATCATAAATCAAGAATCATGAATTAAATCATGAATCATGTATTGAATCATGAATCATGAATCATGAATCATGAATCAAATCATGAATCATGAATTAAATCATGAATCATGAATTGAATTATGAAACATAAATCATGAATCATGAATCATGAATTGAATCATGAATTGAATCATGAATCATGAATCGAATCATGAATCATGAATTAAATCATGAATCATGAATTGAATTATGAAACATAAATCATGAATCATGAATCATGAATTGAATCATGAATTGAATCATGAATCATGAATCGAATCATAAATTGAATTATAAATCATAAATCATGAATTGAATCATGAATCATGAATTGAATCATGAATCATGAATTGAATCATGAATCATGAATCATGAATCGAATCTTGAATCATGAATCATGAATCATGAATCGAATCATGAATCATGAATTGAATCATGAATCATGAATTCAATAATGAATCATGAATCATGAATCATGAATTAAATCATGAATCATGAATTGAATCATGAATCATGAATCATGATACATGAATTGAATCATGAATCATGAATCAAATCATGAATCATGAATTGAATCATGATTTGAATCATGAATCATGAATCATGAATCATGAATTGAATCATGAATCATGAATCATGAATCATGAATGGAATCATGAATCATGAATCGAATCATGAATCATGAATTAAATAATGAATCATGAATCATGAATTGAATCATGAATCATGAATCGAATCATGAATCATGAATTAAATAATGAATCATGAATCATGATTTCAATTATAAATCATGAATCGAATCATGAATTGAATCATGAATCATGAATTGAATCATGAATCATGAATCGAATCATGAATCATGAATTGAATCATGAATCATGAATCGAATCATGAATCATGAATTGAATCATGAATTGAATCATGAATTGAATCATGAATTGAATCATAAATCAAGAATCATGAATTAAATCATGAATCATGAATCGAATCATGAATCATGTATTGAATCATGAATCATGAATCATGAATCGAATCATGAATCATGAATTGAATCATGAATCATGAATTGAATTATGAATCATAAATCATGAATCATGAATTGAATCATGAATTGAATCATGAATCATGAATCGAATCATAAATTGAATTATAAATCATAAATCATGAATTGAATCATGAATCATGAATTGAATCATGAATCATGAATTGAATCATGAATCATGAATCATGAATCGAATCTTGAATCATGAATCATGAATCATGAATCGAATCATGAATCATGAATTAAATCATGAATCATGAATTGAATAATGAATCATGAATCATCAATCATGAATTAAATCATGAATCATGAATTGAATCATGAATCATGAATCATGATACATGAATTGAATCATGAATCATGAATCAAATCATGAATCATGAATTGAATCATGAATCATGAATTGAATCATGAATCATGAATCATGAATCGAATCTTGAATCATGAATCATGAATCATGAATCGAATCATGAATCATGAATTAAATCATGAATCATGAATTAAATAATGAATCATGAATCATGAATCATGAATTAAAACATGAATCATGAATTGAATCATGAATCATGAATCATGATACATGAATTGAATCATGAATCATGAATCAAATCATGAATCATGAATTGAATCATGAATTGACTCATGAATCATGAATCATGAATCATGAATTGAATCATGAATCATGAATCATGAATCATGAATGGAATCATGAATCATGAATCGAATCATGAATCATGAATGAAATAATGAATCATGAATCATGAATTGAATCATGAATCATGAATCGAATCATGAATCATGAATCGAATCATGAATCATAAATCATGAATTATGAATCATGAATCGAATCATGAATCGAATCATGAATCGAATCATGAATCATGAATTGAATCATGAATCATGAATCGAATCATGAATCATAAATCATGAATTATGAATCATGAATCGAATCATGAATCATGAATTGAATCATGAATCATGAATTGAATCTTGAATCATGAATCATGAATCATGAATTGAATCATGAATTATGAATCATGAATCATGAATCGAATTATTAATCATGAATCGAATCATAAATCATGAATCACGAATCGAATGATGAATCATGAAATGAATCATGCATTGAATCATGAATTGAATCATAAATCATGAATCATGAAGTGAATCATGAATCATGAATCGAATCATGAATCATGAATCGAATCATGAATCATGAATTGAATCATGAATCATGAATTGAATCATGGATCATGAATCATGAATCATAAATTGATTCATGAATCATGAATCAAGAATTAAATCATGAATCATGAATCGAATCATGAATTATGAATCATGAATCATGAATTGAATCATAATTCATGAATCGAATCATGAATTGAATCATGAATTGAATCATAAATCATGAATCATGAATCGAATCATGAATCATGAATCGAATCATGAATCATGAATTGAATCATGAATCATGAATCGAATCATGAATCATGAATCATGAATCATGAATTAAATCATGAATCATGAATCGAATCAAGAATCATGAATCGAATCATGAATTATGAATCATGAATCATGAATTGAATCATAATTCATGAATCGAATCATGAATCATGAATTGAATCATGAATTGAATCATAAATCATGAATCATGAATTGAATCATGAATCATGAATTGAAACATGAATCATGAAACATGAATCATGAATTGAATCATGAATCATGAATCATGAATTGAATCATGAATCATGAATCGAATCATGAATCATGAATTAAATAATGAATCATGAATCATGAATTGAATCATGATTCATGAATTGAATCATGAATCATGAATTGAATCTTGAATCATGAATCATGAATCATGAATTGAATCTTGAATCATGAATCATGAATCATGAATTGAATCATGAATTATGAATCATGAATCATGAATCGAATCATGAATCATGAATCAAATCATGAATCATGAATCATGAATAGAATCATGAATCATGAATAGAATCATGAATCATGAAATGAATCAGGAATTGAATCATGAATTGAATCATAAATCATGAATCATGAATTGAATCATGAATCATGAATTGAATCATGAATCATGAATCGAATCATGAAACATTAATTAAATCATGAATCATGAATTGAATCATGAATCATGAATTGAATTATGAATCATTAATCATGAATTAAATCATGAATCATGAAATGAATCATGAATCATGAAATGAATCATGAATTGAATCATGAATCATGAATCATGAATTGAATAATGAATCATGAAATGAATCATGAATTGAATCATGAATCATGAATCATGAATTGAATTATGAATCATGAATCATGATTCATGAATTGAATCATGAATCATGAATCAAATCATGAATCATGAATTGAATCATGAATTGCATCATGAATCATGAATCATGAATCATGAATCATGAATTGAATCATGAATCATGAATCATGATACATGAATTGAATCATGAATCATGAATAATGAATCGAATCATGAATCATGAATTGAATCATGAATCATGAATTGAATCATGATTTGAAACATGAATTGAATCATGAATCATGAATCATGAATTGAATCATGTATCATGAATTGAATCATAAATCATTAATCCTGAATTTAATCATGAATTGAATCATAAATCATGAATCATGAATTGAATCATGAATCATAAATCGAATCATGATTCATGAATTGAATCATGAATCATGAATCGAATCATGAATCATGAATCGAATCATGAATCATGAATTGAATCATGAATCATGAATCATGAATTAATTCATGAATCATGAATCGAATCATGAAACATGAATTGAATCATGAATCATGAATTGCATCATGAATCATGAATTGCATCATGAATCATTAATCATGAATTAAATCATGAATCATGAATTGAATCGTGAATCATGAATTGAATCATGAATCATGAAATGAATCATGAATTGAATCATGAATCATGAATTGAATCATGAATCATGAAATGAATCATGAATTGAATCATGAATCATGAAATGAATCATGAATCGAATCATGAATCATGAATTGAATCATGAATTGAATCATGAATTGAATCATAAATCAAGAATCATGAATTAAATCATGAATCATGAATCGAATCATGAATCATGTATTGAATCATGAATCATGAATCATGAATCGAATCATGAATCATGAATTGAATCATGAATCATGAATTGAATTATGAATCATAAATCATGAATCATGAATCATGAATTGAATCATGAATTGAATCATGAATCATGAATCGAATCATAAATTGAATTATAAATCATAAATCATGAATTGAATCATGAATCATGAATTGAATCATGAATCATGAATTGAATCATGAATCATGAATCATGAATCGAATCTTGAATCATGAATCATGAATCATGAATCGAATCATGAATCATGAATTAAATCATGAATCATGAATTGAATAATGAATCATGAATCATCAATCATGAATTAAATCATGAATCATGAATTGAATCATGAATCATGATACATGAATTGAATCATGAATCATGAATCAAATCATGAATCATGAATTGAATCATGAATCATGAATTGAATCATGAATCATGAATCATGAATCGAATCTTGAATCATGAATCATGAATCGAATCATGAATCATGAATTAAATCATGAATCATGAATTAAATAATGAATCATGAATCATGAATCATGAATTAAAACATGAATCATGAATTGAATCATGAATCATGAATCATGATACATGAATTGAATCATGAATCATGAATCAAATCATGAATCATGAATTGAATCATGAATTGACTCATGAATCATGAATCATGAATCATGAATTGAATCATGAATCATGAATCATGAATCATGAAAGGAATCATGAATCATGAATCGAATCATGAATCATGAATTAAATAATGAATCATGAATCATGAATTGAATCATGAATCATGAATCGAATCATGAATCATGAATCGAATCATGAATCATAAATCATGAATTATGAATCATGAATCGAATCATGAATCGAATCATGAATCATGAATTGAATCATGAATCATGAATTGAATCATGAATCATAAATCATGAATCGAATCATGAATCATGAATTGAATCATGAATCATGAATTGAATCTTGAATCATGAATCATGAATCATGAATTGAATCATGAATTATGAATCATGAATCATGAATCGAATTATTAATCATGAATCGAATCATAAATCATGAATCACGAATCGAATGATGAATCATGAAATGAATCATGCATTGAATCATGAATTGAATCATAAATCATGAATCATGAAGTGAATCATGAATCATGAATCGAATCATGAATCATGAATTGAATCATGAATCATGAATTGAATCATGAATCATGAATCATAAATTGATTCATGAATCATGAATCAAGAATTAAATCATGAATCATGAATCGAATCATGAATTATGAATCATGAATCATGAATTGAATCATAATTCATGAATCGAATCATGAATTGAATCATGAATTGAATCATAAATCATGAATCATGAATCGAATCATGAATCATGAATCGAATCATGAATCATGAATTGAATCATGAATCATGAATCGAATCATGAATCATGAATCATGAATCATGAATTAAATCATGAATCATGAATCATGAATCGAATCATGAATCATGAATTAAATCATGAATCATGAATTAAATAATGAATCATGAATCATGAATCATGAATTAAAACATGAATCATGAATTGAATCATGAATCATGAATCATGATACATGAATTGAATCATGAATCATGAATCAAATCATGAATCATGAATTGAATCATGAATTGACTCATGAATCATGAATCATGAATCATGAATTGAATCATGAATCATGAATCATGAATCATGAAAGGAATCATGAATCATGAATCGAATCATGAATCATGAATTAAATAATGAATCATGAATCATGAATTGAATCATGAATCATGAATCGAATCATGAATCATGAATCGAATCATGAATCATAAATCATGAATTATGAATCATGAATCGAATCATGAATCGAATCATGAATCATGAATTGAATCATGAATCATGAATCGACTCATGAATCATAAATCATGAATTATGAATCATGAATCGAATCATGAATCATGAATTGAATCATGAATCATGAATTGAATCTTGAATCATGAATCATGAATCATGAATTGAATCATGAATTATGAATCATGAATCATGAATCGAATTATTAATCATGAATCGAATCATAAATCATGAATCACGAATCGAATGATGAATCATGAAATGAATCATGCATTGAATCATGAATTGAATCATAAATCATGAATCATGAAGTGAATCATGAATCATGAATCGAATCATGAATCGAATCATGAATCATGAATTGAATCATGAATCATGAATTGAATCATGAATCATGAATCATAAATTGATTCATGAATCATGAATCAAGAATTAAATCATGAATCATGAATCGAATCATGAATTATGAATCATGAATCATGAATTGAATCATAATTCATGAATCGAATCATGAATTGAATCATGAATTGAATCATAAATCATGAATCATGAATCGAATCATGAATCATGAATCGAATCATGAATCATGAATTGAATCATGAATCATGAATCGAATCATGAATCATGAATCATGAATCATGAATTAAATCATGAATCATGAATCGAATCAAGAATCATGAATCGAATCATGAATTATGAATCATGAATCATGAATTGAATCATAATTCATGAATCGAATCATGAAACATGAATTGAATCATGAATTGAAACATGAATCATGAAACATGAATCATGAATTGAATCATGAATCATGAATCATGAATTGAATCATGAATCATGAATCGAATCATGAATCATGAATTAAATAATGAATCATGAATCATGAATTGAATCATGATTCATGAATTGAATCATGAATCATGAATTGAATCTTGAATCATGAATCATGAATCATGAATTGAATCTTGAATCATGAATCATGAATCATGAATTGAATCATGAATTATGAATCATGAATCATGAATCGAATCATGAATCATGAATCAAATCATGAATCATGAATCATGAATAGAATCATGAATCATGAATAGAATCATGAATCATGAAATGAATCAGGAATTGAATCATGAATTGAATCATAAATCATGAATCATGAATTGAATCATGAATCATGAATCATGAATCGCATCATGAATCATGAATTGAATCATGAATCATGAATTGAATCATGAATCATGAATAATGAATTGAATCATGAATCATGAATTGAATCATGAATCATGAATCGAATCATGAATCATGAATCGAATCATGAATCATGAATTGAATCATGAATTGAATCATAAATCATGAATCATGAATTGAATCATGAATCATGAATTGAATCATGAATCATGAATCGAATCATGAAACATTAATTAAATCATGAATCATGAATTGAATCATGAATCATGAATTGAATTATGAATCATTAATCATGAATTAAATCATGAATCATGAAATGAATCATGAATCATGAAATGAATCATGAATTGAATCATGAATCATGAATCATGAATTGAATAATGAATCATGAAATGAATCATGAATTGAATCATGAATCATGAATCATGAATTGAATTATGAATCATGAATCATGAATTAAATCATGAATCATGAAATGAATCATGAATCATGAAATGAATCATGAATTGAATCATGAATCATGAATCATGAATTGAATAATGAATCATGAAATGATTCATGAATTGAATCATGAATCATGAATCAAATCATGAATCATGAATTGAATCATGAATTGCATCATGAATCATGAATCATGAATCATGAATCATGAATTGAATCATGAATCATGAATCATGATACATGAATTGAATCATGAATCATGAATCATGAATCGAATCATGAATCATGAATTGAATCATGAATCATGAATTGAATCATGATTTGAAACATGAATTGAATCATGAATCATGAATTGAATCATGTATCATGAATTGAATCATGAATTGAATCATAAATCATTAATCCTGAATTTAATCATGAATTGAATCATAAATCATGAATCATGAATTGAATCATGAATCATAAATCGAATCATGATTCATGAATTGAATCATGAATCATGAATCGAATCATGAATCATGAATCATGAATCGAATCATGAATCATGAATTGAATCATGAATCATGAATCATGAATTAATTCATGAATCATGAATCGAATCATGAAACATGAATTGAATCATGAATCATGAATTGCATCATGAATCATGAATTGCATCATGAATCATTAATCATGAATTAAATCATGAATCATGAATTGAATCGTGAATCATGAATTGAATCATGAATCATGAAATGAATCATGAATTGAATCATGAATCATGAATCATGAATTGAATCATGAATCATGAAATGAATCATGAATTGAATCATGAATCATGAAATGAATCATGAATTGAATCATGAATCATGAATCAAATCATGAATCATGAATTAAATCATGAATCATGAATTGAATCATGAATCATGAATCGAATCATGAATCATGAATCATCAATTGAATCATGAATCATCAATTAAAACATGACTTGAATCATAAATCATGAATCATGAATTGAATCATGAATCATGAATCATGAATCATGAATTGAATCATGAATCATGAATCATGAATAAAATCATGAATCATGAATCATGAATCATGAATCATGAATCATGAATCATGAATAAAATCATGAATCATCAATTGAATCATGAATCATGAATCATGAATCATGAATTGAATCATGAATCATGAATCGAATCATGAATCATGAATTAAATAATGAATCATGAATCATGAATTGAATCATGAATCATGAATCAAATCATGAATCATGAATCATGAATTGAATCATGAATCATGAATTGAATCATAAATTGAATCATAAATCATAAATCATGAATTGAATCATGAATCATGAATCATGAATTATGAATCATGAATCGAATCATGAATCATGAATTCAATCATAAATCATGAATCATGAATCAAATCATTAATCATGAATCATGAATTGAATCATGAATCATGAATCATGAATCATGAATCGAATCATGAATCATGAAATGAATCATGAATTGAATCATGAATTGAATCATGAATCATGAATCATGAATCGAATCATAATTCATGAATTGAATCATGAATCATGAATTGAATCATGAATTGAATCATAAATCATGAATCATGAATTGAATCATGAATCATGAATCGAATCATGAATCATGAATTGAATCATGAATCGAATCATGAATCATGAATCATGAATCATGAATTGAATCATGAATCATGAATCATGAATCATGAATTGAATCATGAATCATGAATCATGAATTGAATCATGAATCATCAATCGAATCATGAATCATGAATCATGAATTGAATCATGAATCATGAATTGAATTATAAATTGAATCATAAATAAGTAAATCATGAATTGAATCATGAATCATGAATCGAATCATGAATCATGAATCATGAATTGAATCATAAATTGAATCATAAATCAAGAATTAAATAATGAATCATAAATCATGAATTGAATCTTGAATCATGAATCGAATCATGAATCATGAATTGAATCATGAATCATCAATTGAATCATAAATTGAATCATAAATCATAAATCATGAATTGAATCTTGAATCATGAATCGAATCATGAATCATGAATTGAATCTTGAATCATGAATCATGAATCGAATCATGAATCATGAATCATGAATCAAATCATGAATCATGAATTGAATCGTGAATCATGAATTGAATCATGAATCATGAATCATGAATCATGAATCGAATCATAAATTATGAATCATGAATCATGAATCGAATCATGAATTGAATCATGAATCATGAATTGAATCATGAATTGAATCATAAATCATGAATCATTAATTGAATCATGAATCAGAAATCGAATGATGAATCATGAATTGAATCATGAATCATAAATCATGAATCGAATCATGAATCATGAATTGAATCATGAATCATGAATCAAATCATGAAACATTAATTAAATCATGAATCATGAATTGAATCATGAATCATGAATTGAATCATGAATCATGATTCATGAATTGAATCATGAATCATGAATCAAATCATGAATCATGAAATGAATCATGAATTGAATCATGAATCATGAATCATGAATTGAATAATGAATCATGAAATGAATCATGAATTGAATCATGAATCATGAATCATGAATTGAATTATGAATCATGAATCATGATTCATGAATTGAATCATGAATCATGAATCAAATCATGAATCATGAATTGAATCATGAATCATGAATTGAATCATGAATCAAGAATTGAATCATGAATCATGAAATGAATCAAGAATTGAATCATGAATCATGAATCATGAATTGAATCATGAATCATGAATCATGATTTATGAATTGAATCATGAATCATGAATCATGAATTGAATCATGAATCATGAATCATGATTTAATGAATTGAATCATGAATCATTAATCATGAATCATGAATTGAATAATGAATCATGTATTGAATCATGAATCATGAATCGAATCATGAATCATGAATTGAATCATGAATCATGAATCGAATCATAAATTGAATTATAAATCATAAATCATGAATTGAATCATGAATCATGAATTGAATCATGAATCATGAATCATGAATCGAATCTTGAATCATGAATCATGAATCATGAATCGAATAATGAATCATGAATTGAATCATGAATCATGAATTGAATAATGAATCATGAATAATGAATCATGAATTAAATCATGAATCATGAATTGAATCATGAATCATGAATCATGATACATGAATTGAATCATGAATCATGAATCATGAATCATGAATCATGAATCCTGAATTGAATCATGAATCATGAATCATGAATCATGAATCGAATCATGAATCATGAATTGAATCATGAATCATGAATCATGAATCGAATCATGAATCATGAATTGAATCATGAATTGAATCATGAATTGAATCATAAATCAAGAATCATGAATTAAATCATGAATCATGAATCGAATCATGAATCATGTATTGAATCATGAATCATGAATCATGAATCGAATCATGAATCATGAATTAAATCATGAATCATGAATTGAATTATGAATCATAAATCATGAATCATGAATCATGAATTGAATCATGAATTGAATCATGAATCGAATCATAAATTGAATTATAAATCATAAATCATGAATTGAATCATGAATCATGAATTGAATCATGAATCATGAATCATGAATCGAATCTTGAATCATGAATCATGAATCATGAATCGAATCATGAATCATGAATTGAATCATGAATCATGAACTGAATAATGAATCATGAATCATGAATCATGAATTAAATAATGAATCATGAATCATGATTTGAATTATAAATCATGAATCGAATCATGAATCGAATCATGAATCATGAATTGAATCATGAATCATGAATCATGAATCGAATCATGAATCATGAATTGAATCATGAATTGAATCATGAATTGAATCATAAATCAAGAATCATGAATTAAATCATGAATCATGAATCGAATCATGAATCATGTATTAAATCATGAATCATGAATCATGAATCATGAATTGAATCATGAATCATGAATTGAATTATGAATCATAAATCATGAATCATGAATCATGAATTGAATCATGAATCATGAATCGAATCATAAATTGAATTATAAATCATGAATCATGAATTGAATCATGAATCATGAATTGAATCATGAATCATGAATTGAATCATGAAGCATGAATCATGAATCGAATCTTGAATCATGAATCATGAATCATGAATCATGAATTGAATCATGAATCATGAATCATGAAACATGAATGGAATCATGAATCATGAATCGAATCATGAATCATGAATTAAATAATGAATCATGAATCATGAATTGAATCATGAATCATGAATCGAATCATGAATCATGAATTAAATAATGAATCATGAATCATGATTTGAATTATAAATCATGAATCGAATCATGAATCGAATCATGAATCATGAATTGAATCATGAATCATGAATCATGAATCGAATCATGAATCATGAATTGAATCATGAATTGAATCATGAATTGAATCATAAATCAAGAATCATGAATTAAATCATGAATCATGAATCGAATCATGAATCATGTATTGAATCATGAATCATGAATCATGAATCATGAATTGAATCATGAATCATGAATTGAATTATGAATCATAAATCATGAATCATGAATCATGAATTGAATCATGAATTGAATCATGAATCATGAATCGAATCATAAATTGAATTATAAATCATGAATCATGAATTGAATCATGAATCATGAATTGAATCATGAATCATGAATTGAATCATGAATCATGAATCATGAATCGAATCTTGAATCATGAATCATGAATCATGAATCGAATCATGAATCATGAATTGAATCATGAATCATGAATTGAATAATGAATCATGAATCATGAATCATGAATTAAATCATGAATCATGAATTGAATCATGAATCATGAATCATGATACATGAATTGAATCATGAATCATGAATCAAATCATGAATCATGAATTCAATCATGAATTGAATCATGAATCATGAATCATGAATTGAATCATGAATCATGAATCATGAATGGTATCATGAATCATGAATTAAATCATGAATCATGAATTGAATCATGAATCATGAATCATGAATCATGAATTGAATCATGAATCATGAATCGAATCATGAATCATGAATTAAATAATGAATCATGAATCATGATTTGAATTATAAATCATGAATCGAATCATGAATCATGAATTGAATCATGAATCATGAATCGAATCATGAATCATAAATCATGAATTATGAATCATGAATCGAATCATGAATCATGAATTGAATCATGAATCATGAATTGAATCTTGAATCATGAATCATGAATCATGAATTGAATCATGAATTATGAATCATGAATCATGAATCGAATTATTAATCATGAATCGAATCATAAATCATGAATCACGAATCGAATGATGAATCATGAATCGAATCATGAATCATGAATTGAATCATAAATCATGAATCATGAAGTGAATCATGAATCATA
>NW_027446518.1:0-54530 GCF_038048845.1 Mixophyes fleayi | reverse complement strand
TTGAATTAAATCAGGAATCAAATCATGAATTGAATCATGAATCATGAATTGAATCATGAATCATGAATTAAATCATGAATCATGAATCATAAATTGAATGATGAATCATGAATTATGAATCATGAATTGAATCATGAATCATGAATCATGAATTGAAGCATGAATCATGAATCATGAATCGAATCATAACATCATTGAATTGAATCATTAATCATGAAATCATGAATTGTATTATGAATCATGAATTGAATCATGAATCATGAATCATGAATTGAATCATGAATCATGAATCATGAATCGAATCATGAATCATGAATCAAGATTCATGAATCGAATCATGAATCATGAATTGAATCATGAATCTTGAATCATGAATCATGAATTGAATCATGAATCGAATCCTGAATCATGAATCATGAATCATGAATCATGAATTGAATCATGAATCATGAATCATGAATTGAATCATGAATCATAAATCGAATCATGAATCATGAATTTAATCATGAATTGAATCATGAATCATGAATCGAATCATGAATCATGAATTGAATCAAGAAAAGAATCATGAATCATGAATTGAATCATGAATTGAATCATGAAATCATGAATCATGAATTGAATCATGAATCATGAATCATGAATCATGAATTTGAATCATGAATCAAGAATCATAAATCGAATCATGAATTGAATCATGAATCATTGAATGGAATCATTGAATCAATGAATTATGAAACATGAATTGAATCATGAATAATCATGGATCCAATCATGAATCATGATTAATGCATTGAATCATGAGTAATGAATCATAAATCATGAATTAAATCATGAATCATGAATCGGATCATAAATCATGAATCAAGAATAAATGAATCGATATCATGAATTATGAATCGAATCATGAATCATGATTAATGCATTGAATCATGAGTAATGAATCATAAATCAGGAATTAAATCATGAATCATTAATCGGATCATAAATCATGAATCAAGAATAATGAATCGAATCATGAATTATGAGTTGAATCATGAATCATAAATCATGAATAATTAATCGAATCATGAATCATGGAATCGCATCATAAATAAAGAATCAAGAATCATGAATCGAATCATGATTATGAATTGAATCATGAATCATAAATCATGAATCATGAATTGAATCATGAATCATAAATTATGAATTATGAATTGAATCACGAATCATGAATCGAATCTTGAATCATGAATCATGAATTGAATCATGAATTGAATCATGAATCATGAATTGCATCATGAATCATGAATCATGAATTGAATCATGAATCATGAATCATTGAATCATGAATTGAATCATGAATCATGAATCATGAATCATGAATTGAATCATGAATCATAAATCGAATCATGAATCTTGAATTGAATCATGAATTGAATCATTAATCATGAATCATGAATCATGAATTGAATCATAATTTGAATCATAATTTGAATCATGAATCATGAATCATGAATTGAATCATGAATCATGAATCCAATCATGAATCATGAATCATGATTGAAATCATGAATTGAATCAATGAATCATGAATCATAAATTGAATCATGAATCATGAATCATGAATCATGAAATTGATTCATGAATCATGAATTGAATCATGAATCATAAATCGAATCATGAATCATGAATTAAATCAGGAATCAAATCATGAATTGAATCATGAATCATGAATTGAATCATGAATCATGAATCATGAATCATGAATTGAATCATGAATCAAGAATCATAAATCGAATCATGAATTGAATCATGAATCATGAATGGAATCATGAATCATGAATTATGAAACATGAATTGAATCATGAATCATGGATCCAATCATGAATCATGATTAATGCATTGAATCATGAGTAATGAATCATAAATCATGAATTAAATCATGAATCATGAATCGGATCATAAATCATGAATCAAGAATAATGAATTGAATCATGAATTATGAATCGAATCATGAATCATGATTAATGCATTGATATCATGAGTAATGAATCATAAATCAGGAATTAAATCATGAATCATGAATCGGATCATAAATCATGAATCAAGAATAATGAATCGAATCATGAATTATGAATTGAATCATGAATCATAAATCATGAATAATTAATCGAATCATGAATCATGAATCGCATCATAAATAAAGAATCAAGAATCATGAATCGAATCATGAATTATGAATTGAATCATGAATCATAAATCATGAATCATGAATTGAATCATGAATCATAAATTATGAATTATGGAATTGAATCACGAATCATGAATCGATTCTTGAATCATGAATCATGAATTGAATCATGAATTGAATCATGAATCATGAATCATGAATTGCATCATGAATCATGAATCATGAATTGAATCATGAATCATGAATCATGAATTGAATCATGAATCATGAATCATGAATTGAATCATGAATCATAAATCGAATCATGAATCTTGTATTGAATCATGAATTGAATCATTAATCATGAATCATGAATCATGAATTGAATCATAATTTGAATTCATAATTTGAATCATGAATCATGAATCATGAATTGAATCATGAATCATGAATCCAATCATGAATCATGAATCATGAATTGAATCATGAATTGAATCATGAATCATGAATCATAAATTGAATCATGAATCATGAATCATGAATCATGAATTGATTCATGAATCATGAATTGAATCATGAATCATAAATCGAATCATGAATCATGAATTACATCAGGAATCAAATCATGAATTGAATCATGAATCATGAATTGAATCATGAATCATGAATTAAATCATGAATCATGAATCATAAATTGAATGATGAATCATGAATTATGAATCATGAATTGAATCATGAATCATGAATCATGAATTGAATCATGAATCATGAATCATGAATTGAATCATGAATCATGAATCATGAATTGAAGCATGAATCATGAATCATGAATCGAATCATAAATCATGAATTGAATCATTAATCATGAATCATGAATTGTATTATGAACCATGAATTGAATCATGAATCATGAATCATGAATTGAATTATGAATCATGAATCATGAATCGAATCATGAATCATGAATCAAGATTCATGAATCGAATCATGAATCATGAATTTGAATCATGAATCTTGAATCATGAATCATGAATTGAATCATGAATCGAATCCTGAATCATGAATCATGAATCATGAATCATGAATTGAATCATGAATCATGAATCATGAATTGAATCATGAATCATAAATCGAATCATGAATCATGAATTTAATCATGAATTGAATCATGAATCATGAATCGAATCATAAATCATGAATTGAATCAAGAAAAGAATCATGAATCATGAATTGAATCATGAATTGAATCATGAATCATGAATTGAATCATGAAATCATGAATCATGAATCATGAATTGAATCATGAATCAAGAATCATAAATCGAATCATGAATTGAATCATGAATCATGAATGGAATCATGAATCATGAATTATGAAACATGAATTGAATCATGAATCATGGATCCAATCATGAATCATGATTAATGCATTGAATCATGAGTAATGAATCATAAATCAGGAATTAAATCATGAATCATGAATCGGATCATAAATCATGAATCAAGAATAATGAATCGAATCATGAATTATGAATTGAATCATGAATCATAAATCATGAATAATGAATCGAATCATGAATCATGAATCGCATCATAAATAAAGAATCAAGAATCATGAATCGAATCATGAATTATGAATTGAATCATGAATCATAAATCATGAATCATGAATTGAATCATGAATCATAAATTATGAATTATGAATTGAATCACGAATCATGAATCGAATCTTGAATCATGAATCATGAATTGAATCATGAATTGAATCATGAATCATGAATCATGAATTGCATCATGAATCATGAATCATGAATCATGAATTGAATCATGAATCATGAATCATGAATCATGAATTGAATCATGAATCATGAATCATGAATTGAATCATGAATCATAAATCGAATCATGAATCTTGAATTGAATCATGAATTGAATCATTAATCATGAATCATGAATCATGAATTGAATCATAATTTGAATCATGAATCATGAATCATGAATTGAATCATGAATCATGAATCCAATCATGAATCATGAATCATGAATTGAATCATGAATTGAATCATGAATCATGAATCATAAATTGAATCATGAATCATGAATCATGAATCATGAATTGATTCATGAATCATGAATCATGAATTGAATCATGAATCATAAATCGAATCATGAATCATGAATTAAATCAGGAATCAAATCATGAATTGAATCGTGAATCATGAATTGAATCATGAATCATGAATTAAATCATGAATCATGAATCATAAATTGAATGATGAATCATGAATTATGAATGATGTATTGAATCATGAATCATTAATCATGAATTGAATTATGAATTGAATCATGAATCATGATTTGAAGCATTAATCATGAATCATGAATTGAATTATGAATCATGAATTGAATCATGAATCATGAATCATGAATTGAATCATGAATCATGAATTGAATCATGAATCATGAATCATGAATTGAATCATGAATTGAATCATGAATCATGAATCATGAATTGAATCATGAATCATGAATCATGAATCATGAATTGAATCATGAATCAAGAATCATAAATCGAATCATGAATTAAATCATGAATCATGAATCGGATCATAAATCATGAATCAAGAATAATGAATCGAATCATGAATTATGAATCGAATCATGAATCATGATTAATGCATTGAATCATGAGTAATGAATCATAAATCAGGAATTAAATCATGAATCATGAATCGGATCATAAATCATGAATCAAGAATAATGAATCGAATCATGAATTATGAATTGAATCATGAATCATAAATCATGAATAATGAATCGAATCATGAATCATGAATCGCATCATAAATAAAGAATCAAGAATCATGAATCGAATCATGAATTATGAATTATGAATTGAATCATGAATCATAAATCATGAATCATGAATTGAATCATGAATCATAAATTATGAATTATGAATTGAATCACGAATCATGAATCGAATCTTGAATCATGAATCATGAATTGAATCATGAATTGAATCATGAATCATGAATCATGAATTGCATCATGAATCATGAATCATGAATCATGAATTGAATCATGAATCATGAATCATGAATCATGAATTGAATCATGAATCATGAATCATGAATCATGAATTGAATCATGAATCATAAATCGAATCATGAATCTTGAATTGAATCATGAATTGAATCATTAATCATGAATCATGAATCATGAATTGAATCATAATTTGAATCATGAATCATGAATTGAATCATGAATCATGAATCCAATCATGAATCATGAATCATGAATTGAATCATGAATTGAATCATGAATCATAAATTGAATCATGAATCATGAATCATGAATCATGAATTGATTCATGAATCATGAATCATGAATTGAATCATGAATCATAAATCGAATCATGAATCATGAATTAAATCAGGAATCAAATCATGAATTGAATCATGAATCATGAATTGAATCATGAATCATGAATTAAATCATGAATCATGAATCATAAATTGAATGATGAATCATGAATTATGAATGATGTATTGAATCATGAATCATGAATCATGAATTGAATCATGAATCATGAATCATGAATTGAATTATGAATTGAATCACGAATCATGAATTGAAGCATTAATCATGAATCATGAATTGAATTATGAATCATGAATTGAATCATGAATCATGAATCATGAATTGAATCATGAATCATGAATCATGAATCAAATCATGAATCATGAATCAAGATTCATGAATCGAATCATGAATCATGAATTGAATCATGAATCTTGAATCATGAATCATGAATTGAATCATGAATCGAATCCTGAATCATGAATCATGAATCATGAATCATGAATTGAATCATGAATCATGAATTGAATCATGAATCATGAATTGAATCATGAATCATAAATCGAATCATGAATCATGAATTTAATCATGAATTGAATCATGAATCATGAATCGAATCATGAATCATGAATTGAATCAAGAAAAGAATCATGAATCATGAATTGAATCATGAATTGAATCATGAATCTTGAATCATGAATTGAATCATGAATCATGAATCATGAATTGAATCATGAATCATGAATTTAATCATGAATCAAGAATCATAAATCGAATCATGAATTGAATCATGAATCATGAATTGAATCATGAATCATGAATTGAATCATCAATCATGAATCATGAATTATGAATTGAATCATGAATCATGAATTATGAATTGAATCTTGAATCATGAATCATGAATCGAATCATGAATCATGAATCAAGAATCATGAATCAAATCATGAATCATGAATTGAGTCATGAATCATGAATCATGAATTGAATCATGAATCATAAATTGAATCATGAATCATGAATCATGAATCATGACTCGAATCATGAATCATGAATTGAATCATGAATCTTGAATTGAATCATGAATTAAATCATGATTCATGAATTGAATCATGAATCATGAATCGAATCATGAATCATGAATTGAATCATGAATCTTGAATCATGAATCATGAATTGAATCATAATTCATGAATCAAATCATGAATTGAATCATGAATCATGAATCGAATCATGAATCATGAATCGAATCATGAATCATGAATTCAATCATGAATCTTGAATCATGAATCATGAATTGAATCATAATTCATGAATCGAATCATGAATTGAATCATGAATCATGAATCGAATCATGAATCATGAATCGAATCATGAATTTAATCATGAATCATGAATCGAATCATGAATCTTGAATCGAATCATGAATCATGAATTGAATCATGAAATGAATCATGAATCATGAATTGAATCATGAATTGAATCATGAATCATGAATTGATTCATGAATCATGAATTAAATCATGAATCAAGAATCATGAATTGAATCATGAATCATGAATTATGAAACATGAATTGAATCATGAATCATGAAATGAATCATCAATCATGAATCAAGATTCATGAATCGAATCATGAATCATGAATTGAATCATGAATCTTGAATCATGAATCATGAATTGAATCATAATTCATGAATCAAATCATGAATTGAATCATGAATCATGAATCGAATCATGAATCATGAATCGAATCATGAATCATGAATTCAATCATGATTCTTGAATCATGAATCATGAATTGAATCATAATTCATGAATCGAATCATGAATTGAATCATGAATCATGAATCGAATCATGAATCATGAATTGAATCATGAATTTAATCATGAATCATGAATCGAATCATGAATCATGAATTCAATCAAGAAAAGAATCATGAATCATGAATTGAATCATGAATTTAATCATGAATCATGAATCATGAATCATGAATTGAATCATGAATCAAGAATCATAAATCGAATCATGAATTGAATCATGAATCATGAATGGAATCATGAATCATGAATTATGAAACATGAATTGAATCATGAATCTTGAATCATGAATCATGAATTGAATCATGAATCGAATCATGAATCATGAATCATGAATCATGAATCATGAATTGAATCATGAATCATGAATTGAATCATGAATCATGAATTGAATCATGAATCATAAATCGAATCATGAATCATGAATTTAATCATGAATTGAATCATGAATCATGAATCGAATCATGAATCATGAATTGAATCATGAATCTTGAATCATGAATCATGAATTGAATCATGAATCGAATCATGAATCATGAATCATGAATCATGAATCATGAATTGAATCATGAATCATGAATTGAATCATGAATCATGAATTGAATCATGAATCATAAATCGAATCATGAATCATGAATTTAATCATGAATTGAATCATGAATCATGAATCGAATCATGAATCATGAATTGAATCAAGAAAAGAATCATGAATCATGAATTGAATCATGAATTGAATCATGAATCTTGAATCATGAATTGAATCATGAATCATGAATCATGAATTGAATCATGAATCATGAATTGAATCATGAATCAAGAATCATAAATCGAATCATGAATTGAATCATGAATCATGAATTGAATCATGAATCATGAATTGAATCATCAATCATGAATCATGAATCATGAATTGAATCATGAATCATGAATTATGAATTGAATCTTGAATCATGAATCATGAATCGAATCATGAATCATGAATCAAGAATTATGAATCAAATCATGAATCATGAATTGAATCATGAATCATGAATCATGAATCATGAATTGAATCATGAATCATAAATTGAATCATGAATCATGAATCATGAATCATGACTCGAATCATGAATCATGAATTAAATCATGAATCTTGAATTGAATCATGAATTAAATCATGAATCATGAATTAAATCATGATTTATGAATTGAATCATGAATCATGAATCGAATCATGAATCATGAATCAAGATTCATGAATCGAATCATGAATCATGAATTGAATCATGAATCTTGAATCATGAATCATGAATTGAATCATAATTCATGAATCAAATCATGAATTGAATCATGAATCATGAATCGAATCATGAATCATGAATCGAATCATGAATCATGAATTCAATCATGAATCTTGAATCATGAATCATGAATTGAATCATAATTCATGAATCAAATCATGAATTGAATCATGAATCATGAATCGAATTATGACTCATGAATGGAATCATGAATTTAATCATGAATCATGAATCGAATCATGAATCTTGAATCGAATCATGAATCATGAATTGAATCATGAAATGAATCATGAATCATGAATTGAATCATGAATTGAATCATGAATCATGAATTGAATCATGAATCATGAATTAAATCATGAATCAAGAATCATGAATTGAATCATGAATCATGAATTATGAAACATGAATTGAATCATGAATTATGAAATGAATCATCAATCATGAATCAAGATTCATGAATCGAATCATGAATCATGAATTGAATCATGAATCTTGAATCATGAATCATGAATTGAATCATAATTTATGAATCAAATCATGAATTGAATCATGAATCATGAATCGAATCATGAATCATGAATTCAATCATGAATCTTGAATCATGAATCATGAATTGAATCATAATTCATGAATCGAATCATGAATTGAATCATGAATCATGAATCGAATCATGAATCATGAATTGAATCATGAATTTAATCATGAATCATGAATCGAATCATGAATCATGAATTGAATCAAGAAAAGAATCATGAATCATGAATTGAATCATGAATTTAATCATGAATCATGAATCATGAATTGAATCATGAATCATGAATCATGAATTAAATCATGAATCAAGAATCATAAATCGAATCATGAATTGAATCAAGAAAAGAATCATGAATCATGAATTGAATCATGAATTTAATCATGAATCATGAATCATGAATTGAATCATGAATCATGAATCATGAATGGAATCATGAATCATGAATTATGAAACATGAATTGAATCATGAATCATGAATCAAATCATGAATCATGATTAATGCATTGAATCATGAGTAATGAATCATAAATCATGAATTAAATCATGAATGATGAATCGGATCATAAATCATGAATCAAGAATAATTAATCGAATCATGAATTATGAATCGAATCATGAATCATGATTAATGCATTTAATCATGAGTAATGAATCATAAATCATGAATTAAATCATGAATCATGAATCGGATCATAAATCATGAATAATGAATCGAATCATGAATTATGAATTGAATCATGAATCATAAATCATGAATCATGAATCGAATCATGAATCATGAATCGCATCATAAATAAAGAATCAAGAATCATGAATCGAATCATGAATTATGAATTGAATCATAAATCATAAATCATGAATCATGAATTGAATCATGAATCTTGAATCGAATCATGAATCATGAATTGAATCATGAAATGAATCATGAATCATGAATTGAATCATGAATTGAATCATGAATCATAAATCGAATCATGAATCATGAATTTAATCATGAATTGAATCATGAATCATGAATCGAATCATGAATCATGAATTGAATCAAGAAAAGAATCATGAATCATGAATTGAATCATGAATTGAATCATGAATCATGAATCATGAATCATGAATTGAATCATGAATCAAGAATCATAAATCGAATCATGAATTGAATCATGAATCATGAATTGAATCATGAATTGAATCATGAATCATGAATCATGAATTGAATCATGAATCATGAATCATGAATTGAATCATGAATCAAGAATCATAAATCGAATCATGAATTGAATCATGAATCATGAATGGAATCATGAATCATGAATTATGAAACATGAATTGAATCATGAATCATGAATCGAATCATGAATCATGATTAATGCATTGAATCATGAGTAATGAATCATAAATCATGAATTAAATCATGAATCATGAATCGGATCATAAATCATGAATCAAGAATAATGAATCGAATCATGAATTATGAATCGAATCATGAATCATGATTAATGCATTGAATCATGAGTAATGAATCATAAATCATGAATTAAATCATGAATCATGAATCGGATCATAAATCATGAATAATGAATCGAATCATGAATTATGAATTGAATCATGAATCATAAATCATGAATCATGAATCGAATCATGATTCATGAATCGCATCATAAATAAAGAATCAAGAATCATGAATCGAATCATGAATTATGAATTGAATCATGAATCATAAATCATGAATCATGAATTGAATCATGAATCATAAATCATGAATTATGAATTATGAATTGAATCACGAATCATGAATCGAATCTTGAATCATGAATCATGAATTGAATCATGAATTGAATCATGAACCATGAATCATGAATCATGAATTGAATCATGAATAATGATTAATGAATCATGAATTGAATCATGAATCATGAATCATGAATCATGAATTGAATCATGACTCATAAATCGAATCATGAATCTTGAATTGAATCATGAAATGAATCATTAATCATGAATCATGAATCATGAATTGAATCATAATTTGAATCATGAATCATGAATCATGAATTGAATCATGAATCATGAATCCAATCATGAATCATGAATCATGAATTGAATCACGAATTGAATTATGAATCATGAATCATGAATCGAATCATGAATCATGAATTTAATCATGAATTGAATCATGAATTGAATCATGAATCATGAATCATGAATTGAATCATGAATCATGAATCATGAATTGAATCATGAATCAAGAATCATAAATCGAATCATGAATTGAATCATGAATCATGAATGGAATCATGAATCATGAATTATGAAACATGAATTGAATCATGAATCATGAATCGAATCATGAATCATGATTAATGCATTGAATCATGAGTAATGAATCATAAATCATGAATTAAATCATGAATCATGAATCGGATCATAAATCATGAATCAAGAATAATGAATCGAATCATGAATTATTAATCGAATCATGAATCATGATTAATGCATTGAATCATGAGTAATGAATCATAAATCATGAATTAAATCATGAATCATGAATCGGATCATAAATCATGAATAATGAATCGAATCATGAATTATGAATTGAATCATGAATCATAAATCATGAATCATGAATCGAATCATGATTCATGAATCGCATCATAAATAAAGAATCAAGAATCATGAATCGAATCATGAATTATGAATTGAATCATGAATCATAAATCATGAATCATGAATTGAATCATGAATCATAAATCATGAATTATGAATTATGAATTGAATCACGAATCATGAATCGAATCTTGAATCATGAATCATGAATTGAATCATGAATTGAATCATGAACCATGAATCATGAATCATGAATTGAATCATGAATAATGATTAATGAATCATGAATTGAATCATGAATCATGAATCATGAATCATGAATTGAATCATGACTCATAAATCGAATCATGAATCTTGAATTGAATCATGAAATGAATCATTAATCATGAATCATGAATCATGAATTGAATCATAATTTGAATCATGAATCATGAATCATGAATTGAATCATGAATCATGAATCCAATCATGAATCATGAATCATGAATTGAATCACGAATTGAATTATGAATCATGAATCATGAATCGAATCATGAATCATGAATTTAATCATGAATTGAATCATGAATTGAATCATGAATCATGAATCATGAATTGAATCATGAATCATGAATCATGAATTGAATCATGAATCAAGAATCATAAATCGAATCATGAATTGAATCATGAATCATGAATGGAATCATGAATCATGAATTATGAAACATGAATTGAATCATGAATCATGAATCGAATCATGAATCATGATTAATGCATTGAATCATGAGTAATGAATCATAAATCATGAATTAAATCATGAATCATGAATCGGATCATAAATCATGAATCAAGAATAATGAATCGAATCATGAATTATTAATCGAATCATGAATCATGATTAATGCATTGAATCATGAGTAATGAATCATAAATCATGAATTAAATCATGAATCATGAATCGGATCATAAATCATGAATAATGAATCGAATCATGAATTATGAATTGAATCATGAATCATAAATCATGAATCATGAATCGAATCATGATTCATGAATCGCATCATAAATAAAGAATCAAGAATCATGAATCGAATCATGAATTATGAATTGAATCATGAATCATAAATCATGAATCATGAATTGAATCATGAATCATAAATCATGAATTATGAATTATGAATTGAATCACGAATCATGAATCGAATCTTGAATCATGAATCATGAATTGAATCATGAATTGAATCATGAACCATGAATCATGAATCATGAATTGAATCATGAATAATGATTAATGAATCATGAATTGAATCATGAATCATGAATCATGAATCATGAATTGAATCATGACTCATAAATCGAATCATGAATCTTGAATTGAATCATGAAATGAATCATTAATCATGAATCATGAATCATGAATTGAATCATAATTTGAATCATGAATCATGAATCATGAATTGAATCATGAATCATGAATCCAATCATGAATCATGAATCATGAATTGAATCACGAATTGAATTATGAATCATGAATCATGAATCGAATCATGAATCATGAATTTAATCATGAATTGAATCATGAATTGAATCATGAATCATGAATCATAAATTGAATCATGAATCATGAATTGAATTATGAATTGAATCATGAATCATGAATCATGAATTCAAGCATGAATCATGAATCATGAATCGAATCATGAATCATGAATCAAGATTCATGAATCGAATCATGAATCATGAATTGAATCATGAATTTTGAATCATGAATCATGAATTGAATCATGAATCGAATCCTGAATCATGAATCATGAATCATCAATCATGAATTAAATCATGAATCATGAATTGAATCATGAATCATAAATCGAATCATGAATCATGAATTTAATCATGAATTTAATCATGAATCATGAATCGAATCATGAATCATGAATTGAATCAAGAAAAGAATCATGAATCATGAATTGAATCAAGAAAAGAATCATGAATCATGAATTGAATCATGAATCATGAATCATGAATTGAATCATGAATCATGAATCATGAATTGAATCATGAATCAAGAATCATAAATCAAATCATGAATTGAATCATGAATCATGAATTGAATCATAATTCATGAATCGAATCATGAATTGAATCATGAATCATGAATCGAATCATGAATCATGAATCGAATCATGAATTTAATCATGAATCATGAATCGAATCATGAATCTTGAATCGAATCATGAATCATGAATTGAATCATGAAATGAATCATGAATCATGAATTGAATCATGAATTGAATCATGAATCATGAATTGATTCATGAATCATGAATTAAATCATGAATCAAGAATCATGAATTGAATCATGAATCATGAATTATGAAACATGAATTGAATCATGAATCATGAAATGAATCATCAATCATGAATCAAGATTCATGAATCGAATCATGAATCATGAATTGAATCATGAATCTTGAATCATGAATCATGAATTGAATCATAATTCATGAATCAAATCATGAATTGAATCATGAATCATGAATTGAATCATGAATCATGAATCGAATCATGAATCATGAATTCAATCATGAATCTTGAATCATGAATCATGAATTGAATCATAATTCATGAATCGAATCATGAATTGAATCATGAATCATGAATCGAATCATGAATCATGAATTGAATCATGAATTTAATCATGAATCATGAATCGAATCATGAATCATGAATTCAATCAAGAAAAGAATCATGAATCATGAATTGAATCATGAATTTAATCATGAATCATGAATCATGAATCATGAATTGAATCATGAATCAAGAATCATAAATCGAATCATGAATTGAATCATGAATCATGAATGGAATCATGAATCATGAATTATGAAACATGAATTGAATCATGAATCTTGAATCATGAATCATGAATTGAATCATGAATCGAATCATGAATCATGAATCATGAATCATGAATTGAATCATGAATCATGAATTGAATCATGAATCATGAATTGAATCATGAATCATAAATCGAATCATGAATCATGAATTTAATCATGAATTGAATCATGAATCATGAATCGAATCATGAATCATGAATTGAATCAAGAAAAGAATCATGAATCATGAATTGAATCATGAATTGAATCATGAATCTTGAATCATGAATTGAATCATGAATCATGAATCATGAATTGAATCATGAATCATGAATTGAATCATGAATCAAGAATCATAAATCGAATCATGAATTGAATCATGAATCATGAATTGAATCATGAATCATGAATTGAATCATCAATCATGAATCATGAATCATGAATTGAATCATGAATCATGAATTATGAATTGAATCTTGAATCATGAATCATGAATCGAATCATGAATCATGAATCAAGAATTATGAATCAAATCATGAATCATGAATTGAATCATGAATCATGAATCATGAATCATGAATTGAATCATGAATCATAAATTGAATCATGAATCATGAATCATGACTCGAATCATGAATCATGAATTAAATCATGAATCTTGAATTGAATCATGAATTAAATCATGAATCATGAATTAAATCATGATTTATGAATTGAATCATGAATCATGAATCGAATCATGAATCATGAATCAAGATTCATGAATTGAATCATGAATCTTGAATCATGAATCATGAATTGAATCATAATTCATGAATCAAATCATGAATTGAATCATGAATCATGAATCGAATCATGAATCATGAATCGAATCATGAATCATGAATTCAATCATGAATCTTGAATCATGAATCATGAATTGAATCATAATTCATGAATCAAATCATGAATTGAATCATGAATCATGAATCGAATCATGACTCATGAATTGAATCATGAATTTAATCATGAATCATGAATCGAATCATGAATCTTGAATCGAATCATGAATCATGAATTGAATCATGAAATGAATCATGAATCATGAATTGAATCATGAATTGAATCATGAATCATGAATTGAATCATGAATCATGAATTAAATCATGAATCAAGAATCATGAATTGAATCATGAATCATGAATTATGAAACATGAATTGAATCATGAATCATGAAATGAATCATCAATCATGAATCAAGATTCATGAATCGAATCATGAATCATGAATTGAATCATGAATCTTGAATCATGAATCATAATTTATGAATCAAATCATGAATTGAATCATGAATCATGAATCGAATCATGAATCATGAATTCAATCATGAATCTTGAATCATGAATCATGAATTGAATCATAATTCATGAATCGAATCATGAATTGAATCATGAATCATGAATCGAATCATGAATCATGAATTGAATCATGAATTTAATCATGAATCATGAATCATGAATTGAATCATGAATCATGAATCATGAATTGAATCATGAATCAAGAATCATAAATCGAATCATGAATTGAATCATGAATCATGAATGGAATCATGAATCATGAATTATGAAACATGAATTGAATCATGAATCATGAATCGAATCATGAATCATGATTAATGCATTGAATCATGAGTAATGAATCATAAATCATGAATTAAATCATGAATGATGAATCGGATCATAAATCATGAATCAAGAATAATTAATCGAATCATGAATTATGAATCGAATCATGAATCATGATTAATGCATTTAATCATGAGTAATGAATCATAAATCATGAATTAAATCATGAATCATGAATCGGATCATAAATCATGAATAATGAATCGAATCATGAATTATGAATTGAATCATGAATCATAAATCATGAATCATGAATCGAATCATGAATCATGAATCGCATCATAAATAAAGAATCAAGAATCATGAATCGAATCATGAATTATGAATTGAATCATAAATCATAAATCATGAATCATGAATCTTGAATCGAATCATGAATCATGAATTGAATCATGAAATGAATCATGAATCATGAATTGAATCATGAATTGAATTATGAATCATAAATCGAATCATGAATCATGAATTTAATCATGAATTGAATCATGAATCATGAATCGAATCATGAATCATGAATTGAATCAAGAAAAGAATCATGAATCATGAATTGAATCATGAATTGAATCATGAATCATGAATCATGAATTGAATCATGAATCATGAATCATGAATTGAATCATGAATCAAGAATCATAAATCGAATCATGAATTGAATCATGAATCATGAATTGAATCATGAATTGAATCATGAATCATGAATCATGAATTGAATCATGAATCATGAATCATGAATTGAATCATGAATCAAGAATCATAAATCGAATCATGAATTGAATCATGAATCATGAATGGAATCATGAATCATGAATTATGAAACATGAATTGAATCATGAATCATGAATCGAATCATGAATCATGATTAATGCATTGAATCATGAGTAATGAATCATAAATCATGAATTAAATCATGAATCATGAATCGGATCATAAATCATGAATAATGAATCGAATCATGAATTATGAATTGAATCATGAATCATAAATCATGAATCATGAATCGAATCATGATTCATGAATCGCATCATAAATAAAGAATCAAGAATCATGAATCGAATCATGAATTATGAATTGAATCATGAATCATAAATCATGAATCATGAATTGAATCATGAATCATAAATCATGAATTATGAATTATGAATTGAATCACGAATCATGAATCGAATCTTGAATCATGAATCATGAATTGAATCATGAATTGAATCATGAACCATGAATCATGAATCATGAATTGAATCATGAATAATGATTAATGAATCATGAATTGAATCATGAATCATGAATCATGAATCATGAATTGAATCATGACTCATAAATCGAATCATGAATCTTGAATTGAATCATGAAATGAATCATTAATCATGAATCATGAATCATGAATTGAATCATAATTTGAATCATGAATCATGAATCATGAATTGAATCATGAATCATGAATCCAATCATGAATCATGAATCATGAATTGAATCACGAATTGAATTATGAATCATGAATCATGAATCGAATCATGAATCATGAATTTAATCATGAATTGAATCATGAATTGAATCATGAATCATGAATCATGAATTGAATCATGAATCATGAATCATGAATTGAATCATGAATCAAGAATCATAAATCGAATCATGAATTGAATCATGAATCATGAATGGAATCATGAATCATGAATTATGAAACATGAATTGAATCATGAATCATGAATCGAATCATGAATCATGATTAATGCATTGAATCATGAGTAATGAATCATAAATCATGAATTAAATCATGAATCATGAATCGGATCATAAATCATGAATCAAGAATAATGAATCGAATCATGAATTATTAATCGAATCATGAATCATGATTAATGCATTGAATCATGAGTAATGAATCATAAATCATGAATTAAATCATGAATCATGAATCGGATCATAAATCATGAATAATGAATCGAATCATGAATTATGAATTGAATCATGAATCATAAATCATGAATCATGAATCGAATCATGATTCATGAATCGCATCATAAATAAAGAATCAAGAATCATGAATCGAATCATGAATTATGAATTGAATCATGAATCATAAATCATGAATCATGAATTGAATCATGAATCATAAATCATGAATTATGAATTATGAATTGAATCACGAATCATGAATCGAATCTTGAATCATGAATCATGAATTGAATCATGAATTGAATCATGAACCATGAATCATGAATCATGAATTGAATCATGAATAATGATTAATGAATCATGAATTGAATCATGAATCATGAATCATGAATCATGAATTGAATCATGACTCATAAATCGAATCATGAATCTTGAATTGAATCATGAAATGAATCATTAATCATGAATCATGAATCATGAATTGAATCATAATTTGAATCATGAATCATGAATCATGAATTGAATCATGAATCATGAATCCAATCATGAATCATGAATCATGAATTGAATCACGAATTGAATTATGAATCATGAATCATGAATCGAATCATGAATCATGAATTTAATCATGAATTGAATCATGAATTGAATCATGAATCATGAATCATAAATTGAATCATGAATCATGAATTGAATTATGAATTGAATCATGAATCATGAATCATGAATTCAAGCATGAATCATGAATCATGAATCGAATCATGAATCATGAATCAAGATTCATGAATCGAATCATGAATCATGAATTGAATCATGAATTTTGAATCATGAATCATGAATTGAATCATGAATCGAATCCTGAATCATGAATCATGAATCATCAATCATGAATTAAATCATGAATCATGAATTGAATCATGAATCATAAATCGAATCATGAATCATGAATTTAATCATGAATTTAATCATGAATCATGAATCGAATCATGAATCATGAATTGAATCAAGAAAAGAATCATGAATCATGAATTGAATCAAGAAAAGAATCATGAATCATGAATTGAATCATGAATCATGAATCATGAATTGAATCATGAATCATGAATCATGAATTGAATCATGAATCAAGAATCATAAATCAAATCATGAATTGAATCATGAATCATGAATTGAATCATAATTCATGAATCGAATCATGAATTGAATCATGAATCATGAATCGAATCATGAATCATGAATCGAATCATGAATTTAATCATGAATCATGAATCGAATCATGAATCTTGAATCGAATCATGAATCATGAATTGAATCATGAAATGAATCATGAATCATGAATTGAATCATGAATTGAATCATGAATCATGAATTGATTCATGAATCATGAATTAAATCATGAATCAAGAATCATGAATTGAATCATGAATCATGAATTATGAAACATGAATTGAATCATGAATCATGAAATGAATCATCAATCATGAATCAAGATTCATGAATCGAATCATGAATCATGAATTGAATCATGAATCTTGAATCATGAATCATGAATTGAATCATAATTCATGAATCAAATCATGAATTGAATCATGAATCATGAATTGAATCATGAATCATGAATCGAATCATGAATCATGAATTCAATCATGAATCTTGAATCATGAATCATGAATTGAATCATAATTCATGAATCGAATCATGAATTGAATCATGAATCATGAATCGAATCATGAATCATGAATTGAATCATGAATTTAATCATGAATCATGAATCGAATCATGAATCATGAATTCAATCAAGAAAAGAATCATGAATCATGAATTGAATCATGAATTTAATCATGAATCATGAATCATGAATCATGAATTGAATCATGAATCAAGAATCATAAATCGAATCATGAATTGAATCATGAATCATGAATGGAATCATGAATCATGAATTATGAAACATGAATTGAATCATGAATCTTGAATCATGAATCATGAATTGAATCATGAATCGAATCATGAATCATGAATCATGAATCATGAATTGAATCATGAATCATGAATTGAATCATGAATCATGAATTGAATCATGAATCATAAATCGAATCATGAATCATGAATTTAATCATGAATTGAATCATGAATCATGAATCGAATCATGAATCATGAATTGAATCAAGAAAAGAATCATGAATCATGAATTGAATCATGAATTGAATCATGAATCTTGAATCAAGAATTGAATCATGAATCATGAATCATGAATTGAATCATGAATCATGAATTGAATCATGAATCAAGAATCATAAATCGAATCATGAATTGAATCATGAATCATGAATTGAATCATGAATCATGAATTGAATCATCAATCATGAATCATGAATCATGAATTGAATCATGAATCATGAATTATGAATTGAATCTTGAATCATGAATCATGAATCGAATCATGAATCATGAATCAAGAATTATGAATCAAATCATGAATCATGAATTGAATCATGAATCATGAATCATGAATCATGAATTGAATCATGAATCATAAATTGAATCATGAATCATGAATCATGACTCGAATCATGAATCATGAATTAAATCATGAATCTTGAATTGAATCATGAATTAAATCATGAATCATGAATTAAATCATGATTTATGAATTGAATCATGAATCATGAATCGAATCATGAATCATGAATCAAGATTCATGAATTGAATCATGAATCTTGAATCATGAATCATGAATTGAATCATAATTCATGAATCAAATCATGAATTGAATCATGAATCATGAATCGAATCATGAATCATGAATCGAATCATGAATCATGAATTCAATCATGAATCTTGAATCATGAATCATGAATTGAATCATAATTCATGAATCAAATCATGAATTGAATCATGAATCATGAATCGAATCATGACTCATGAATTGAATCATGAATTTAATCATGAATCATGAAACGAATCATGAATCTTGAATCGAATCATGAATCATGAATTGAATCATGAAATGAATCATGAATCATGAATTGAATCATGAATTGAATCATGAATCATGAATTGAATCATGAATCATGAATTAAATCATGAATCAAGAATCATGAATTGAATCATGAATCATGAATTATGAAACATGAATTGAATCATGAATCATGAAATGAATCATCAATCATGAATCAAGATTCATGAATCGAATCATGAATCATGAATTGAATCATGAATCTTGAATCATGAATCATGAAATGAATCATAATTTATGAATCAAATCATGAATTGAATCATGAATCATGAATCGAATCATGAATCATGAATTCAATCATGAATCTTGAATCATGAATCATGAATTGAATCATAATTCATGAATCGAATCATGAATTGAATCATGAATCATGAATCGAATCATGAATCATGAATTGAATCATGAATTTAATCATGAATCATGAATCATGAATTGAATCATGAATCATGAATCATGAATTGAATCATGAATCAAGAATCATAAATCGAATCATGAATTGAATCATGAATCATGAATGGAATCATGAATCATGAATTATGAAACATGAATTGAATCATGAATCATGAATCGAATCATGAATCATGATTAATGCATTGAATCATGAGTAATGAATCATAAATCATGAATTAAATCATGAATGATGAATCGGATCATAAATCATGAATCAAGAATAATTAATCGAATCATGAGTTATGAATCGAATCATGAATCATGATTAATGCATTTAATCATGAGTAATGAATCATAAATCATGAATTAAATCATGAATCATGAATCGGATCATAAATCATGAATAATGAATCGAATCATGAATTATGAATTGAATCATGAATCATAAATCATGAATCATGAATCGAATCATGAATCATGAATCGCATCATAAATAAAGAATCAAGAATCATGAATCGAATCATGAATTATGAATTGAATCATAAATCATAAATCATGAATCATGAATCTTGAATCGAATCATGAATCATGAATTGAATCATGAAATGAATCATGAATCATGAATTGAATCTTGAATTGAATCATGAATCATGAATCATGAATTGAATCATGAATCATGAATCATGAATTGAATCATGAATCAAGAATCATAAATCGAATCATGAATTGAATCATGAATCATGAATGGAATCATGAATCATGAATTATGAAACATGAATTGAATCATGAATCATGAATCGAATCATGAATCATGATTAATGCATTGAATCATGAGTAATGAATCATAAATCATGAATTAAATCATGAATCATGAATCGGATCATAAATCATGAATCAAGAATAATGAATCGAATCATGAATTATGAATCGAATCATGAATCATGATTAATGCATTGAATCATGAGTAATGAATCATAAATCATGAATTAAATCATGAATCATGAATCGGATCATAAATCATGAATAATGAATCGAATCATGAATTATGAATTGAATCATGAATCATAAATCATGAATCATGAATCGAATCATGATTCATGAATCGCATCATAAATAAAGAATCAAGAATCATGAATCGAATCATGAATTATGAATTGAATCATGAATCATAAATCATGAATCATGAATTGAATCATGAATCATAAATCATGAATTATGAATTATGAATTGAATCACGAATCATGAATCGAATCTTGAATCATGAATCATGAATTGAATCATGAATTGAATCATGAACCATGAATCATGAATCATGAATTGAATCATGAATAATGATTAATGAATCATGAATTGAATCATGAATCATGAATCATGAATCATGAATTGAATCATGAATCATAAATCGAATCATGAATCTTGAATTGAATCATGAAATGAATCATTAATCATGAATCATGAATCATGAATTGAATCATAATTTGAATCATGAATCATGAATCATGAATTGAATCATGAATCATGAATCCAATCATGAATCATGAATCATGAATTGAATCACGAATTGAATTATGAATCATGAATCATGAATCGAATCATGAATCATGAATCATGAATTTAATCATGAATTGAATTATGAATTGAATCATGAATCATGAATCATAAATTGAATCATGAATCATGAATCATGAATTGATTCATGAATCATGAATCATGAATTAAATCATGAATCATAAATCGAATCATGAATCATGAATCATGAATCATGAATTGAATCATGAATCATGAATTGAATCATGAATCATGAATTTAATCATGAATCATGAATTGAATCATGAATCATGAAACATGAATCGAATCATGATTCATGAATCAATATTCATGAATCGAATCATGAATTGAATCATGAATCTTGAATCATGAATCGAATCATGATTCATGAATCGATTCATGAATCGAATCATGAATCATGAATTGAATCATGAATCTTGAATCATGAATCATGAATTGAATCATAAATCATGAATCGAATCATGAATCATTAATTGAATCATAATCATGAATTGAATCATCAAACATGAATCGAATCATGAATCATGAATTGAATCATGAATTGAAATTTGAATCATGAATCGAATCATGAATCATGAATTGAATCATGAATCATGAATCATGAATTGAATCATGAATCATGAATTATGAATTGAATCTTAAATCATAAATCATGAATCGATTCATGAATCATGAATTGAATCATGAATCATGAATTGAATCATGAATCATGAATTGAATCATGAATCATGAATCATGAATTGAATCATGAATCATGAATCATGAATTGAATCATAAATCATGAATCATGAATTGAATCATGAATCATGAATCATGAATCATGAATCGAATCATGAATCATGAATCAAATCATGAATCTTGAATTGAATCATGAATCGAATCATGAATTGAATAATGAATTGAATCATGAATCGAATCAGGAATCGAATCATGAATCATGAAATGAATCGTGAATCGAATCATGAATCATTGATCGAATCATGAATCTTGAATTGAATCATGAATCGAATCATGAATCATGAATCATGAATTGAATCATGAATTGAATCATGAATCATGAAATGAATCATGAATCGAATCATGAATCATGAATCGAATCATGAATCGAATCATGAATCTTGAATTGAATCATGAATCGAATCATGAATCAAGAATCATGAATCGAATCATGAATCATGAATTGAATCATGAATCATGAATCATGAATTGAATCATGAATTGAATAATGAATCATTAATCATGAATTAAATCATGAATCATGAATCATGAATCATGAATCATGAATCATGAATTGAATCATGAATCATGAATCAAATCATGAATCATGAATTGAATCATGAATCATGAATTGAATCATGAATCATGAATTGAATAATGAATCATAAATCATGAATTGAATCATGAATCATGAATCATGAATTGAATCATAAATCATGAATCATGAATCGAATCATGAATCATGAATCATGAATCATGAATTAAATCATGATTCATGAATTGAATCATGAATCATGAATCATGAATCATGAATCTAATCATGAATCATGAATCAAGATTCATGAATCGAATCATGAATCATGAATTGAATCATGAATCATGAATCATGAATCATGAATTGAATCATAATTCATGAATCAAATCATGAATTGAATCATGAATCATGAATCGAATCATGAATCATGAATCGAATCATGAATCATGAATTGAATCATGAATCTTGAATCATGAATCATGAATTGAATCATAATTCATGAATCGAATCATGAATTGAATCATGAATCATGAATCGAATCATGAATCATGAATTGAATCATGAATTTAATCATGAATCATGAATCGAATCATGAATCATGAATTGAATCATGAAATGAATCATGAATCATGAATTGAATCATGAATTGAATCATGAATCATGATTTGAATCATGAATCATGAATTAAATCATGAATCAAGAATCATGAATTGAATCATGAATCATGAATTATGAAACATGAATTGAATCATGAATCATGAAATGAATCATCAATCATGAATCATGAATCATGAATGGAATCATGAATCATGAATTATGAAACATGAATTGAATCATGAATCATGAATCGAATCATAAATCATGATTAATGCATTGAATCATGAGTAATGAATCATAAATCATGAATTAAATCATGAATCATGAATCGGATCATAAATCATGAATCAAGAATCATGAATCGAATCATAAATTATGAATTGAATCATGAATCATAAATCATGAATCATGAATCGAATCATGAATCATGAATCGGATCATAAATCATGAATCAAGAATCATGAATCGAATCATAAATTATGAATTGAATCATGAATCATAAATCATGAATCATGAATCGAATCATGAATCATGAATCGGATCATAAATCATGAATCAAGAATCATGAATCGAATCATGAATCGAATCATGAATTATGAATTGAATCATGAATCATAAATCATGAATCATGAATCGAATCATGAAACATGAATCGAATCAAGAATCATGAATCGAATCATGAATCATAAATCATAAATTATGAAACATGAATTGAATCATGAATCATGAAATGAATCATCAATCATGAATCAAGATTCATGAATCGAATCATGAATCATGAATTGAATCATGAATCATAAATCATGAATCATGAATCGAATCATGAAACATGAATCGAATCAAGAATCATGAATCGAATCATGAATCATAAATCATGAATTATGAAACATGAATTGAATCATGAATCATGAAATGAATCATCAATCATGAATCAAGATTCATGAATCGAATCATGAATCATGAATTGAATCATGAATCTTGAATCATGAATCATGAATTGAATCATAATTCATGAATCAAATCATGAATTGAATCATGAATCATGAATCGAATCATGAATCATGAATCGAATCATGAATCATGAATTCAATCATGAATCTTGAATCATGAATCATGAATTGAATCATAATTCATGAATCGAATCATGAATCATGAATTGAATCATGAATTTAATCATGAATCATGAATTGAATCATGAATTTAATCATGAATCATGAATCATGAATTGAATCATGAATCATGAATCATGAATTGAATCATGAATCAAGAATCATAAATCGAATCATGAATTGAATCATGAATCATGAATGGAATCATGAATCATGAATTATGAAACATGAATTGAATCATGAATCATGAATCGAATCATGAATCATGATTAATGCATTGAATCATGAGTAATGAATCATAAATCATGAATTAAATCATGAATCATGAATCGGATCATAAATCATGAATCAAGAATAATGAATCGAATCATGAATTAAATCATGAATCATGAATCGGATCATAAATCATGAATCAAGAATAATGAATCGAATCATGAATTATGAATCGAATCATGAATCATGATTAATGCATTAAATCATGAGTAATGAATCATAAATCATGAATTAAATCATGAATCATGAATCGGATCATAAATCATGAATAATGAATCGAATCATGAATTATGAATTGAATCATGAATCATAAATCATGAATCATGAATTGAATCATGAATCATGAAATGAATCATCAATCATGAATCATGAATCATGAATGGAATCATGAATCATGAATTATGAAACATGAATTGAATCATGAATCATGAATCGAATCATGAATCATGATTAATGCATTGAATCATGAGTAATGAATCATAAATCATGAATTAAATCATGAATCATGAATCGGATCATAAATCATGAATCAAGAATCATGAATCGAATCATAAATTATGAATTGAATCATGAATCATAAATCATGAATCATGAATCGAATCATGAATCATGAATCGGATCATAAATCATGAATCAAGAATCATGAATCGAATCATAAATTATGAATTGAATCATGAATCATAAATCATGAATCATGAATCGAATCATGAATCATGAATCGGATCATAAATCATGAATCAAGAATCATGAATCGAATCATGAATCGAATCATGAATTATGAATTGAATCATGAATCATAAATCATGAAACATGAATCGAATCAAGAATCATGAATCGAATCATGAATCATAAATCATGAATTATGAAACATGAATTGAATCATGAATCATGAAATGAATCATCAATCATGAATCAAGATTCATGAATCGAATCATGAATCATGAATTGAATCATGAATCTTGAATCATGAATCATGAATTGAATCATAATTCATGAATCAAATCATGAATTGAATCATGAATCATGAATCGAATCATGAATCATGAATCGAATCATGAATCATGAATTCAATCATGAATCTTGAATCATGAATCATGAATTGAATCATAATTCATGAATCGAATCATGAATCATGAATTGAATCATGAATTTAATCATGAATCATGAATTGAATCATGAATTTAATCATGAATCATGAATCATGAATTGAATCATGAATCATGAATCATGAATTGAATCATGAATCAAGAATCATAAATCGAATCATGAATTGAATCATGAATCATGAATGGAATCATGAATCATGAATTATGAAACATGAATTGAATCATGAATCATGAATCGAATCATGAATCATGATTAATGCATTGAATCATGAGTAATGAATCATAAATCATGAATTAAATCATGAATCATGAATCGGATCATAAATCATGAATCAAGAATAATGAATCGAATCATGAATTAAATCATGAATCATGAATCGGATCATAAATCATGAATCAAGAATAATGAATCGAATCATGAATTATGAATCAAATCATGATTAATGCATTAAATCATGAGTAATGAATCATAAATCATGAATTAAATCATGAATCATGAATCGGATCATAAATCATGAATAATGAATCGAATCATGAATTATGAATTGAATCATGAATCATAAATCATGAATCATGAATCGAATCATGAATCATGAATCGCATCATAAATAAAGAATCAAGAATCATGAATCGAATCATGAATTATGAATTGAATCATGAATCTTGAATCGAATCATGAATCATGAATTAAATCATGAAATGAATCATGAATCATGAATTGAATCATGAATTGAATCATGAATCATAAATCGAATCATGAATCATGAATTTAATCATGAATTGAATCATGAATCATGAATCGAATCATGAATCATGAATTGAATCAAGAAAAGAATCATGAATCATGAATTGAATCATGAATTGAATCATGAATCATGAATCATGAATTGAATCATGAATCATGAATCATGAATTGAATCATGAATCAAGAATCATAAATCGAATCATGAATTGAATCATGAATCATGAATTGAATCATGAATTGAATCATGAATCATGAATCATGAATTGAATCATGAATCATGAATCATGAATTGAATCATGAATCAAGAATCATAAATCGAATCATGAATTGAATCATGAATCATGAATGGAATCATGAATCATGAATTATGAAACATGAATTGAATCATGAATCATGAATCGAATCATGAATCATGATTAATGCATTGAATCATGAGTAATGAATCATAAATCATGAATTAAATCATGAATCATGAATCGGATCATAAATCATGAATAATGAATCGAATCATGAATTATGAATTGAATCATGAATCATAAATCATGAATCATGAATCGATTCATGAATCATGAATCGCATCATAAATAAAGAATCAGGAATCATGAATCGAATCATGAATTATGAATTGAATCATGAATCATAAATCATGAATCATGAATTGAATCATGAATCATAAATCATGAATTATGAATTATGAATTGAATCACGAATCATGAATCGAATCTTGAATCATGAATCATGAATTGAATCATGAATTGAATCATGAATCATGAATCATAAATTGAATCATGAATCATGAATCATGAATCATGAATTGAATCATGAATAATGAATCATGAATCATGAATTGAATCATGAATCATGAATCATGAATCATGAATTGAATCATGAATCATAAATCGAATCATGAATCTTGAATTGAATCATGAAATGAATCATTAATCATGAATCATGAATCATGAATCATGAATCATGAATTGAATCATAATTTGAATCATGAATCATGAATCATGAATTGAATCATGAATCATGAATCCAATCATGAATCATGAATCATGAATTGAATCACGAATTGAATTATGAATCATGAATCATGAATCAAATCATGAATCATGAATCATGAATTTAATCATGAATTGAATCATGAATCATGAATCATAAATTGAATCATGAATCATGAATCATGAATTGATTCATGAATCATGAATCATGAATTGAATCATGAATCATAAATCGAATCATGAATCATGAATTAAATCAGGAATCAAATCATGAATTGAATCATGAATCATGAATTGATTCATGAATCATGAATTAAATCATGAATCATGAATCATAAATTGAATGATGAATCATGAATTATGAATCATGAATTGAATCATGAATCATGAATCATGAATTGAATCATGAATCATGAATCATGAATTGAATTATGAATTGAATCATGAATCATGAATCATGAATTCAAGCATGAATCATGAATCATGAATCGAATCATGAATCATGAATCAAGATTCATGAATCGAATCATGAATCATGAATTGAATCATGAATTTTGAATCATGAATCATGAATTGAATCATGAATCGAATCCTGAATCATGAATCATGAATCATCAATCATGAATTAAATCATGAATCATGAATTGAATCATGAATCATAAATCGAATCATGAATCATGAATTTAATCATGAATTTAATCATGAATCATGAATCGAATCATGAATCATGAATTGAATCAAGAAAAGAATCATGAATCATGAATTGAATCATGAATTGAATCATGAATCATGAATCATGAATTGAATCATGAATCATGAATCATGAATTGAATCATGAATCATGAATCATGAATTGAATCATGAATCAAGAATCATAAATCAAATCATGAATTGAATCATGAATCATGAATTGAATCATCAATCATGAATCATGAATCATGAATTGAATCATGAATCATGAATTATGAATTGAATCTTGAATCATGAATCATGAATCGAATCATGAATCATGAATCAAGAATCATGAATCAAATCATGAATCATGAATTGAATCATGAATCATAAATCTTGAATCATGAATTGAATCATGAATCATGAATCATGAATCATGAATTGAATCATGAATCATGAATCATGAATTGAATCATGAATCATGAATTGAATCATGAATCTTGAATTGAATCATGAATTGAATCATTAATCATGAATCATGAATTGAATCATGAATCATGAATTATGAATTGAATCTTGAATCATGAATCATGAATCGAAGCATAAATCATGAATCATGAATCAAATCATGAATCATGAATTGAATCATGAATCATGAATCTTGAATCATGAATTGAATCATGAATCATGAATCATGAATCATGAATCATGAATTGAATCATGAATCATGAATCGAATCATGAATCACGAATCATGAATTGAATCATGAATTGAATCATGAATCGAATCATTAATCATGAAATGAATCATGAATCATGAATCATTAATCATGAATCATGAATCATGAATCATGAATTGAATCATGAATCATGAATCATGAATTGAATCATGAATCATGAATCAAATCATGAATCTTGAATTGAATCAGGAATTGAATCATTAAACATGAATCATAAATCAAAGCATGAATCATGAATCATGAATTAAATCATGAATTGAATCATGAATCATGAATTGAATCATGAATCATGAATTGAATCATGAATCATGAATCATGAATCGAATAATGAATCATGATTTGAATCATGAATCATGAATCATGAATCATGAATTGAATCATGAATCATGAATCGAATCATGAATCATGAATCATGAATTGAATCATGAATTGAATCATAAATCATGATTCATAAATCATGAATTATGAATCATAAATTGATTCATGAATCATGAATTGAATCATGAATTGAATCATGAATCATTAATAATGAATTAAATCATGACTCATGAATCATGAATCATGAATCATGAATTGAATCATGAATCATGAATCATGAATCATGAATCATGAATTTAATCATGAATCATGAATTGAATCATGAATCATGAATTTAATCATGAATCATGAATCATGAATCATGAATTGAATCATGAATCATGAATTGAATCATGAATCATGAATTGAATCATGAATCATGAATCATGAATCGAATCATGATTCATGAATCAAGATTCATGAATCGAATCATGAATCATGAATTGAATCATGAATCTTGAATCATGAATCGAATCATGATTCATGAATCAAGATTCATGAATCGAATCATGAATCATGAATTGAATCATGAATTGAAATTTGAATCATGAATCAAATCATAAATCATGAATTGAATCATGAATCATGAATCATGAATCATGAATTGAATCATGAATCATGAATTATGAATTGAATCTTGAATCATAAATCATGAATCGATTCATGAATCATGAATCATGAATTGAATCATGAATCGAATCATGAATTGAATCATGAATTGAATCATGAATCGAATCAGGAATCGAATCATGAATCATGAAATGAATCATGAATCGAATCATGAATCATTGATCGAATCATGAATCTTGAATTGAATCATGAATCGAATCATGAATCATGAATCATGAATTGAATCATGAATTGAATCATGAATCATGAAATGAATCATGAATCGAATCATGAATCATGAATCGAATCATGAATCATGAATCGAATCATGAATCATGAATTGAATCATGAATCTTGAATTGAATCATGAATCGAATCATGAATCAAGAATCATGAATCGAATCATGAATCATGAATTGAATCATGAATCATGAATCATGAATTGAATCATGAATTGAATAATGAATCATTAATCATGAATTAAATCATGAATCATGAATCATGAATCATGAATCATGAATTGAATCATGAATCATGAATCAAATCATGAATCATGAATTGAATCATGAATCATGAATTGAATCATGAATCATAAATTGAATAATGAATCAAGAATCATGAATTGAATCATAAATCATGAATCATGAATCGAATCATGAATCATGAATCATGAATCATGAATCATGAATTAAATCATGATTCATGAATTGAATCATGAATCATGAATCATGAATTATGAATCGAATCATGAATCATGAATCAAGATTCATGAATCGAATCATGAATCATGAATTGAATCATGAATCTTGAATCATGAATCATGAATTGAATCATAATTCATGAATCAAATCATGAATTGAATCATGAATCATGAATCGAATCATGAATCATGAATCGAATCATGAATCATGAATTGAATCATGAATCTTGAATCATGAATCATGAATTGAATCATAATTCATGAATCGAATCCTGAATTGAATCATGAATTATGAATCGAATCATGAATCATGAATTGAATCATGAATTTAATCATGAATCATGAATCGAATCATGAATCATGAATTGAATCATGAAATGAATCATGAATCATGAATTGAATCATGAATTGAATCATGAATCATGATTTGAATCATGAATCATGAATTAAATCATGAATCAAGAATCATGAATTGAATCATGAATCATGAATTATGAAACATGAATTGAATCATGAATCATGAAATAAATCATCAATCATGAATCATGAATCATGAATTGAATCATGAATCATGAATTGAATCATGAATTGAATCATGAATTGAATCATGAATCATGAAATGAATCATGAATCGAATCATGAATCATGAATCGAATCATGAATCATGAATCGAATCATGAATCTTGAATTGAATCATGAATCGAATCATGAATCAAGAATCATGAATCGAATCATGAATCATGAATTGAATTAATGAATCATGAATCATGAATTGAATCATGAATTGAATAATGAATCATTAATCATGAATTAAATCATGAATCATGAATCATGAATCATGAATCATGAATTGAATCATGAATCATGAATCAAATCATGAATCATGAATTGAATCATGAATCATGAATTGAATAATGAATCATAAATCATGAATTGAATCATGAATCATGAATCATGAATTGAATCATAAATCATGAATCATGAATCGAATCATGAATCATGAATCATGAATCATGAATCATGAATTAAATCATGATTCATGAATTGAATCATGAATCATGAATCATGAATCATGAATCATGAATCGAATCATGAATCATGAATCAAGATTCATGAATCGAATCATGAATCATGAATTGAATCATGAATCTTGAATCATGAATCATGAATTGAATCATAATTCATGAATCAAATCATGAATTGAATCATGAATCATGAATCGAATCATGAATCATGAATCGAATCATGAATCATGAATCTTGAATCATGAATCATGAATTGAATCATAATTCATGAATCGAATCATGAATTGAATCATGAATCATGAATCGAATCATGAATCATGAATTGAATCATGAATCATGAATCGAATCATGAACCATGAATTGAATCATGAATTTAATCATGAATCATGAATCGAATCATGAATCATGAATTGAATCATGAAATGAATCATGAATCATGAATTGAATAATGAATTGATTTATGAATCATGATTTGAATCATGAATCATGAATTAAATCATGAATCAAGAATCATGAATTGAATCATGAATCATGAATTATGAAACATGAATTGAATCATGAATCATGAAATGAATCATGAATCATGAATCATGAATGGAATCATGAATCATGAATTATGAAACATGAATTGAATCATGAATCATGAATCGAATCATGAATCATGATTAATGCATTGAATCATGAGTAATGAATCATAAATCATGAATTAAATCATGAATCATGAATCGGATCATAAATCATGAATCAAGAATCATGAATCGAATCATAAATTATGAATTGAATCATGAATCATAAATCATGAATCATGAATCGAATCATGAATCATGAATCGGATCATAAATCATGAATCAAGAATCATGAATCGAATCATAAATTATGAATTGAATCATGAATCATAAATCATGAATCATGAATCGAATCATGAATCATGAATCGGATCATAAATCATGAATCAAGAATCATGAATCGAATCATGAATTATGAATTGAATCATGAATCATAAATCATGAATCATGAATCGAATCAAGAATCATGAATCGAATCATGAATTATGAATTGATTCATGAATCATAAATCATGAATCATGAATCGAATCATGAATCATAAATCATGAATTATGAATTATGAATTTAATCATGAATCATGAATCGAATCTTGAATCATGAATCATGAATTTAATCATGAATTGAATCATGAATCATGAATCATGAATCGAATCATGAATCATAAATCATGAATTATGAATTATGAATTGAATCATGAATCATGAATCGAATCTTGAATCATGAATCATGAATTTAATCATGAATTGAATCATGAATCATGAATCATGAATTGAATCATGAATCATGAATCATGAATCATGAATTGAATCTTGAATCATGAATCATGAATTGAATCATGAATCATAAATCGAATCATGAATCATAAATCGAATCATGAATCTTGAATTGAATCAATAATCATGAATCATGAATTGAATCATAATTTGAATCATGAATCATGAATCATGAATTGAATCATGAATCATGAATCCAATCATGAATCATGAATCATGAATTGATTCATGAATTGAATTATGAATCATGAATCATGAATCGAATCATGAATCATGAATCATAAATTGAATCATGAATCATGAATCATGAATTGATTCATGAATCATGAATTTAATCATGAATTGAATCATGAATCATGAATCATAAATTGAATCATGAATCATGAATCATGAATCATGAATTGATTCATGAATCATGAATCATGAATTGAATCATGAATCATAAATCGAATCATGAATCATGAATTAAATCATGAATTGAATCATGAATCAAGAATCATAAATCGAATCATGAATTGAATCATGAATCATGAATGGAATCATGAATCATGAATTATAAAACATGAATTGAATCATGAATCATGGATCGAATCATGAATCATGATTAATGCATTGAATCATGAGTTATGAATCATAAATCATGAATTAAATCATAAATCATGAATCGGATCATAAATCATGAATCAAGAATAATGAATCGAATCATGAATTATGAATCGAATCATGAATCATGATTAATGCATTGAATCATGAGTAATGAATCATAAATCAGGAATTAAATCATGAATCATGAATCGGATCATAAATCATGAATCAAGAAAAATGAATCGAATCATGAATTATGAATTGAATCATGAATCATAAATCATGAATAATAAATCAAATCATGAATCATGAATCGCATCATAAATAAAGAATCAAGAATCATGAATCGAATCATGAATTATGAATTGAATGATGAATCATAAATCATGAATTATGAATTATGAATTGAATCACGAATCATGAATCGAATCTAGAATCATGAATCATGAATTGAATCATGAATTGAATCATGAATCATGAATCATGAATTGAATCATGAATCATGAATCATGAATTGAATCATGAATCATGAATCATGAATTGAATCATGAATCATGAATCATGAATCATGAATTGAATCATGAATCATAAATCGAATCATGAATCTTGAATTGAATCATGAATTGAATCATTAATCATGAATCATGAATCATGAATTGAATCATAATTTGAATCATGAATCATGAATTGAATCATGAATCATGAATCCAATCATGAATCATGAATCCAATCATGAATCATGAATCATGAATCATGAATCATGAATTGAATCATGAATTGAAACATGAATCATGAATCATAAATTGAATCATGAATCATGAATCATGAATCATGAATTGATTCATGAATCATGAATCATGAATTGAATCATGAATCATAAATCGAATCATGAATCATGAATTAAATCAGGAATCAAATCATGAATTGAATCATGAATCATGAATTGAATCATGAATCATGAATTAAATCAGGAATCATGAATCATAAATTGAATGATGAATCATGAATTATGAATCATGAATTGAATCATGAATCATGAATCATGAATTGAATCATGAATCATGAATCATGAATTGAATTATGAATTGATTCATGAATCATGAATTGAAGCATGAATCATGAATTGAATTATGAATCATGAATTGAATCATGAATCAAGAATTGAATCATGAATCATGAATTGAATCATGAATCATAAATCGAATCATGAATCATGAATTTAATCATGAATTGAATCATGAATCATGAATCAAATCATGAATCATGAATTGAATCAAGAAAAGAATCATGAATCATGAATTGAATCATGAATTGAATCATGAATCTTGAATCATGAATTGAATCATGAATCATGAATCATGAATTGAATCATGAATCATGAATTGAATCATGAATCATGAATTGAATCATGAATTGAATCATGAATCTTGAATCATGAATTGAATCATGAATCATGAATCATGAATTGAATCATGAATCATGAATTGAATCATGAATCAAGAATCATAAATCGAATCATGAATTGAATCATGAATCATGAATTGAATCATGAATCAAGAATCATAAATTGAATCATGAATTGAATCATGAATCATGAATTGAATCATGAATCATGAATCAAGAATCATGAACCAAATCATGAATCATGAATTGAATCATGAATCATAAATTGAATCATGAATCATGAATCATGACTCGAATCATGAATCATGAATTGAATCATGAATCTTGAATTGAATCATGAATTAAATCATGATTCATGAATTGAATCATGAATCATGAATCGAATCATGAATCATGAATCAAGATTCATGAATCGAATCATGAATCATGAATTGAATCATGAATCTTGAATCATGAATCATGAATTGAATCATAATTCATGAATCAAATCATGAATTGAATCATGAATCATGAATCGAATCATGAATCATGAATCGAATCAGGAATCATGAATTTAATCATGAATCTTGAATCATGAATCATGAATTGAATCATAATTCATGAATCGAATCATGAATTGAATCATGAATCATGAATCGAATCATGAATCATGAATTGAATCATGAATTTAATCATGAATCAAATCATGAATCTTGAATCGAATCATGAATCATGAATTGAATCATGAAATGAATCATGAATCATGAATTGAATCATGAATTGAATCATGAATCATGAATTGAATCATGAATCATGAATTGAATCATGAATCAAGAATCATGAATTGAATCATGAATCATGAATTATGAAACATGAATTGAATCATGAATCATGAAATGAATCATCAATCATGAATCAAGATTCATGAATCGAATCATGAATCATGAATTGAATCATGAATCTTGAATCATGAATCATGAATTGAATCATAATTCATGAATCAAATCATGAATTGAATCATGAATCATGAATCGAATCATGAATCATGAATCGAATCATGAATCATGAATTCAATCATGAATCTTGAATCATGAATCATGAATTGAATCATAATTCATGAATCGAATCATGAATTGAATCATGAATCATGAATTGAATCATGAATTTAATCATGAATCATGAATCGAATCATGAATCATGAATTGAATCAAGAAAAGAATCATGAATCATGAATTGAATCATGAATTTAATCATGAATCATGAATCATGAATTGAATCATGAATCATGAATCATGAATTGAATCATGAATCAAGAATCATAAATCGAATCATGAATTGAATCATGAATCATGAATGGAATCATGAATCATGAATTATGAAACATGAATTGAATCATGAATCATGAATCGAATCATGAATCATGATTAATGCATTGAATCATGAGTAATGAATCATAAATCATGAATTAAATCATGAATCATGAATCGGATCATAAATCATGAATCAAGAATAATGAATCAAATCATGAATTATGAATCGAATCATGAATCATGATTAATGCATTGAATCATGAGTAATGAATCATAAATCATGAATTAAATCATGAATCATGAATCGGATCATAAATCATGAATAATGAATCGAATCATGAATTATGAATTCAATCATGAATCATAAATCATGAATCATGAATCGAATCATGAATCATGAATCGCATCATAAATAAAGAATCAAGAATCATGAATCGAATCATGAATTATGAATTGAATCATGAATCATAAATCATGAATCATGAATTGAATCATGAATCATAAATCATGAATTATGAATTATGAATTGAATCACGAATCATGAATCGAATCTTGAATCATGAATCATGAATTGAATCATGAATTGAATCATGAATCATGAATCATGAATTGATTCATGAATCATGAATCATGAATTGAATCATTAATCATAAATTGATTCATGAATCATGAATTGAATCATGAATTGAATCATGAATTGAATCATGAATTGAATCATGAATCATTAATCATGAATTAAATCATAAATCATGAATCATGAATCATGAATCATGAATTGAATCATGAATCATGAATCATGAATCGAATCATAAATCATGAATTGAATCATGAATTGAATCATGAATCTTGAATCATGAATCATGAATTGAATCATGAATCATGAATCGAATCATGAATCATGAATCATGAATCAAGAATCATGAATTGAATCATGAAACATGAATCATGAATTGAATCATGAATCATGAATCGAATCATGAATCATGAATTGAATCATAAATTGAATCATGAATCATGAATCGAATCATGAATCATAAATCATGAATCATGAATTGAATCATGAAACATGAATCATGAATTGAATCATGAATCATGAATCGAATCATGAATCATGAATTGAATCATGAATTGAATCATGAATCATGAATTGAATCATGAATCATGAATTGAATCATGAATTGAATCATGAATTGAATCGTGAATTGAATCACTAATCATGAATTATGAATCGAATCATGAATCATGAATCATGAATTGAATCATGAATCAAGAATCATAAATCGAATCATGAATCATGAAATGAATCAGGAATCGAATCATGAATTGAATCATGAATTGAATCATGAATCATGAATTAAATCATGAATCATGAATTGAATCATCAATCATGAAGCATGAATCATGAATTGAATCATGAATCATGAATTATGAATTGAATCTTGAATCATGAATCATGAATCGAATCATGAATCATGAATCAAGAATCATGATTCGAATCATGAATCATGAATTGAATCATGAATCATGAATCATGAATTGAATCATGAATCATGAATCATGAATCGAATCATGAATCATGAATCGAATCATGAATCTTGAATTGAATCATAATTTGAATCATGAATCATGAATCTTGAATTGAATCATGAATCATGAATCATGAATTGAATTTATGAATCATGAATCATAAATCGAATCATGAATCATGAATTGAATCAGGAATCGAATCATGAATTGAATCATGAATCATTTATTGAATCATGAATCATAAATCATGAATCATGAATTGAATCATTAATAAAGAATCATAACTTGAATCATGAATCGAATCATAAATCATGAATCATGAATCATGAATTGAATCATGAATCATGAATTGAATCATGAATCATGAATCAAGAATCATGAATCGAATCATGAATCATGAATTGAATCATGAATAATGAATCATTAATTGAATCATGAATCATGAATCATGAATTGAATTATGAATCATGGATCGAATCATGAATCATGAATTGAATCAGAATTGAATCATTAATCATGAATCATGAATTGAATCATAATTTGAATCATGAATCATGAATTGAATCATGAATCATGAATCATGAATTGAATTTATGAATCATGAATCATAAATCGAATCATGAATCATGAATTGAATCAGGAATCGAATCATGAATCATGAATTGAATCATGAATCATAAATCATGAATCATGAATTGAATCATGAATCATGAATTCAATCATGAATCATGAATCAAGAATCATGAATCGAATCATGAATCATGAATTAAATCATGAATAATGAATCATGAATTGAATCATGAATCATGAATTATAATTCCTGAATTGAATCATGAATCATGAATTATGAATTGAATCATGAATTGAATCATGAATCATGAATTGATTCATGAATCATGAATCATGAATTGAATCATGAATCATAAATTGATTCATGAATCATGAATTGAGTCATGAATTGAATCATGAATTGAATCATGAATTGAATCATGAATCATTAATCATGAATTAAATCATAAATCATGAATCATGAATTATGAATCATGAATCGAATCATAAATCATGAATTGAATCATGAATCATGAATTGAATCATGAATCATGAATTGAATCATGAATCATGAATCATGAATTGAATCATGAATCATGAATCATGAATCGAATCATGAATCATGAATCGAGATTCATGAATCAAATCATGAATCATGAATTGAATCATGAATCTTGAATCATGAATCATGAATTGAATCATGAATCATGAATCGAATCATGAATCATGAATCATGAATCAAGAATCATGAATTGAATCATGAAACATGAATCATGAATTGAATCATGAATCATGAATCGAATCATGAATCATGAATTGAATCATGAATTTAATCATGAATCATGAATCGAATCATGAATCATGAATCATGAATCATGAATCATGAATTGAATCATGAAACATGAATCATGAATTGAATCATGAATCATGAATCAAATCATGAATCATGAATTGAATCATGAATTGAATCATGAATCATGAATTGAATCATGAATTGAATCATGAATTGAAACGTGAATTGAATCATGAATTATGAATCGAATCATGAATCATGAATCATGAATTTAATCATGAATCAAGAATCATAAATCGAATCATGAATCATGAAATGAATCAGGAATCGAATCATGAATTGAATCATGAATTGAATCATGAATCATGAATTAAATCATGAATCATGAATTGAATCATCAATCATGAAGCATGAATCATGAATTGAATCATGAATCATGAATTATGAATTGAATCTTGAATCATAAATCATGAATCGAAACATGAATCATGAATCAAGAATCATGATTCGAATCATGAATCATGAATTGAATCATGAATCATGAATTGAATCATGAATCATGAATCATGAATCGAATCATGAATCATGAATCGAATCATGAATCTTGAATTGAATCATAATTTGAATCATGAATCATGAATCTTGAATTGAATCATGAATCATGAATCATGAATTGAACTTATGAATCATTTATTGAATCATGAATCATAAATCATGAATCATGAATTGAATCATTAATAAAGAATCATGAATTGAATCATGAATCGAATCATGAATCATGAATCATGAATCATAAATTGATTCATGAATCATGAATTGAATCATGAATTGAATCATGAATTGAATCATGAATCATAAATCATGAATTGAATCATGAATCATGAATCATGAATTGAAACATGAATCATGAATTGAATAATGAATCATGAATCATGAATTGAATCATGAATCATGAATCGAATCATGAATCAAGATTCATGAATCGAATCATGAATCATGAATTGAATTATGAATCTTGAATCATGAATGATGAATTGAATCATGAATCATGAATCGAATCATGAATCATGAATCATGAATCATGAATCATGAATTGAATCATGGATCATGAATCATGAATTGAATCATGGATCATGAATCATGAATTGAATCATGAATCATGAATCGAATCATGAATCATGAATCATGAATCATGAATTGAATCATGAATCATGAATTGAATCATGAATCATGAATCGAATCATGAATCATGAATTGAATCATGAAATGAATCATGAATCATGAATCGAATCATGAATCATGAATTGAATCTTGAAATGAATCATGAATTATGAATTGAATCATGAATTGAATCATGAATTGAATCATTAATCATGAATCATGAATTGAATCATGAATCATGAATCATGAATTGAATCATAAATCAAGAATCATAAATAGAATCATGAATCATGAAATGAATCAGGAATCAAATAATGAATTGAATCATGAATCATGAATTGAATCATCAATCATGAATCATGAATTGAATCATGAATCATGAATTATGAATTAAATCTTGAATCATGAATCATGAATCAAATCATGAATCATGAATCAAGAATCATGAATTGAATCATGAATCGAATCATGAATCATGAATCAAGAATCATGAATCATGAATCATGAATTGAATCATGAATCGAATCATGAATCATGAATTGAATCAAGAATCATGAATCATGAATCATGAATTGAATCATGAATCATTAATCATGAATTGAATCATGAATCATGAATCATGAATCGAATCATGAATCATGAATCGAATCATGAATCATGAATCATGAATTGAATCATGAATTGAATCATGAATCGAATCATGAATCATGAAATGAATCATGAATCGAATAATGAATCATGAATTGAATCATGAATCTTGAATTGAATCATGAATCGAATCATGAATCATGAATCATGAATCGAATCATGAATCATGAATTGAATCATGAATCATGAATCATGAATTAAATCATGAATCATGAATCAAGAATCATGAATCATGAATTAAATCATGAATCATGAATCATGAATTATGAATCATGAATTGAATTATGAATCATGGATCGAATCATGAATCATGAATTGAATCATGAATTAATTCATGAATTGAATCATGAATCATGAATCATGAATTGAATCATCAATCATGAAGCATGAATCATGAATTGAATCATGAATCATGAATTATGAATTGAATCATGAATCATGAATCATGAATCATGAATTGAATCATGAATCATGAATTATGAATCGAATCATGAATCATGAATCGAATCATGAATCTTGAATTGAATCAAAATTTGAATCATGAATCATGAATCTTGAATTGAATCATGAAACATGAATCATGAATTGAATTTATGAATCATGAATCATAAATCGAATCATGAATCATGAATTGAATCAGGAATCGAATCATGAATTGAATCATGAATCATTTATTGAATCATGAATCATAAATCATGAATCATGAATTGAATCATTAATAAAGAATCATGAATTGAATCATGAATCAAATCATGAATCATGAATCATGAATCATGATTTGAATCATGAATCATGAATCATGAATCATGAATCATAAATTGATTCATGAATCATGAATTGAATTATGAATTGAATCATGAATCATTAATCATGAATTAAATCATAAATCATGAATCATGAATCATGAATTGAATCATAAATCATGAATCATGAATCATAAATTGATTCATGAATCATGAATTGATTAATGAATTGAATCATGAATCATAAATCATGAATTGAATCATGAATCATGAATCATGAATTGAAACATGAATCATAAATTGAATCATGAATCTTGAATCATGAATTGAATCATGAATCATGAATCGAATCATGAATCAAGATTCATGAATCGAATTATGAATCATGAATTGAATTATGAATCTTGAATCATGAATCATGAATTGAATCATGAATCATGAATTAAATCATGAATCATGAATCATGAATCATGAATCATGAATTATATCATAAATCATGAATCATGAATTGAATCATAAATCATGAATCATGAATCATAAATTGATTCATGAATCATGAATTGAATCATGAATTGAATCATGAATCATTAATCATGAATTAAATCATAAATCATGAATCATGAATCATCAATTATGAATTGAATCATGAATCATGAATCATGAATTGAATCATGAATCATGAATCATGAATCGAATCATGAATCATGAATCGAGATTCATGAATCAAATCATGAATCATGAATTGAATCATGAATCTTGAATCATGAATCATGAATTGAATCATGAATCGAATCATGAATCATGAATCATGAATCAAGAATCATGAATTGAATCATGAAACATGAATCATGAATTGAATCATGAATCATGAATCGAATCATGAATCATGAATTGAATCATGAATTTAATCATGAATCATGAATCGAATCATGAATCATGAATCATGAATCATGAATCATGAATCATGAATTGAATCATGAAACATGAATCATGAATTGAATCATTAATCATGAATCAAATCATGAATCATGAATTGAATCATGAATTGAATCATGAATCATGAATTGAATCATGAATTGAATCATGAATTGAATCGTGAATTGAATCATGAATTATGAATCGAATCATGAATCATGAATCATGAATTTAATCATGAATCAAGAATCATAAATCGAATCATGAATCATGAAATGAATCAGGAATCGAATCATGAATTGAATCATGAATTGAATCATGAATCATGAATTAAATCATGAATCATGAATTGAATCATCAATCATGAAGCATGAATCATGAATTGAATCATGAATCATGAATTATGAATTGAATCTTGAATCATAAATCATGAATCGAATCATGAATCATGAATCAAGAATCATGATTCGAATCATGAATCATGAATTGAATCATGAATCATGAATTGAATCATGAATCATGAATCATGAATCGAATCATGAATCATGAATCGAATCATGAATCTTGAATTGAATCATAATTTGAATCATGAATCATGAATCTTGAATTGAATCATGAATCATGAATCATGAATTGAACTTATGAATCATTTATTGAATCATGAATCATAAATCATGAATCATGAATTGAATCATTAATAAAGAATCATGAATTGAATCATGAATCGAATCATGAATCATGAATCATGAATCATAAATTGATTCATGAATCATGAATTGAATCATGAATTGAATCATGAATTGAATCATGAATCATAAATCATGAATTGAATCATGAATCATGAATCATGAATTGAAACATGAATCATGAATTGAATAATGAATCATGAATCATGAATTGAATCATGAATCATGAATCGAATCATGAATCAAGATTCATGAATCGAATCATGAATCATGAATTGAATTATGAATCTTGAATCATGAATGATGAATTGAATCATGAATCATGAATCGAATCATGAATCATGAATCATGAATCATGAATCATGAATTGAATCATGGATCATGAATCATGAATTGAATCATGAATCATGAATCGAATCATGAATCATGAATCATGAATCATGAATTGAATCATGAATCATGAATTGAATCATGAATCATGAATCGAATCATGAATCATGAATTGAATCATGAAATGAATCATGAATCATGAATCGAATCATGAATCATGAATTGAATCTTGAAATGAATCATGAATCATGAATTGAATCATGAATTGAATCATGAATTGAATCATTAATCATGAATCATGAATTGAATCATGAATCATGAATCATGAATTGAATCATAAATCAAGAATCATAAATAGAATCATGAATCATGAAATGAATCAGGAATCAAATAATGAATTGAATCATGAATCATGAATTGAATCATCAATCATGAATCATGAATTGAATCATGAATCATGAATTATGAATTAAATCTTGAATCATGAATCATGAATCAAATCATGAATCATGAATCAAGAATCATGAATTGAATCATGAATCGAATCATGAATCATGAATCAAGAATCATGAATCATGAATCATGAATTGAATCATGAATCGAATCATGAATCATGAATTGAATCAAGAATCATGAATCATGAATCATGAATTGAATCATGAATCATTAATCATGAATTGAATCATGAATCATGAATCATGAATCGAATCATGAATCATGAATCGAATCATGAATCATGAATCATGAATTGAATCATGAATTGAATCATGAATCGAATCATGAATCATGAAATGAATCATGAATCGAATAATGAATCATGAATTGAATCATGAATCTTGAATTGAATCATGAATCGAATCATGAATCATGAATCATGAATCGAATCATGAATCATGAATTGAATCATGAATCATGAATCATGAATTGAATCATGAATCATGAATCAAGAATCATGAATCATGAATTAAATCATGAATCATGAATCATGAATTATGAATCATGAATTGAATTATGAATCATGGATCGAATCATGAATCATGAATTGAATCATGAATTGAATCAGATTGAACCATTAATCATGAATCATGAATCATGAATTGAATCATAATTTGAATCATGAATCATGAATTGAATCATGAATTAATTCATGAATTGAATCATGAATCATGAATCATGAATTGAATCATCAATCATGAAGCATGAATCATGAATTGAATCATGAATCATGAATTATGAATTGAATCATGAATCATGAATCATGAATCATGAATTGAATCATGAATCATGAATTATGAATCGAATCATGAATCATGAATCGAATCATGAATCTTGAATTGAATCAAAATTTGAATCATGAATCATGAATCTTGAATTGAATCATGAAACATGAATCATGAATTGAATTTATGAATCATGAATCATAAATCGAATCATGAATCATGAATTGAATCAGGAATCGAATCATGAATTGAATCATGAATCATTTATTGAATCATGAATCATAAATCATGAATCATGAATTGAATCATTAATAAAGAATCATGAATTGAATCATGAATCAAATCATGAATCATGAATCATGAATCATGATTTGAATCATGAATCATGAATCATGAATCATGAATCATAAATTGATTCATGAATCATGAATTGAATTATGAATTGAATCATGAATCATTAATCATGAATTAAATCATGAATCATGAATCATGAATCATGAATCATGAATTGAATCATAAATAATGAATCATGAATCATAAATTGATTCATGAATCATGAATTGATTAATGAATTGAATCATGAATCATAAATCATGAATTGAATCATGAATCATGAATCATGAATTGAAACATGAATCATAAATTGAATCATGAATCTTGAATCATGAATTGAATCATGAATCATGAATCGAATCATGAATCAAGATTCATGAATCGAATTATGAATCATGAATTGAATTATGAATCTTGAATCATGAATCATGAATTGAATCATGAATCATGAATTAAATCATGAATCATGAATCATGAATCATGAATCATGAATTGAATCATAAATCATGAATCATGAATCATGAATTGAATCATAAATCATGAATCATGAATCATAAATTGATTCATGAATCATGAATTGAATCATGAATTGAATCATGAATCATTAATCATGAATTAAATCATAAATCATGAATCATGAATCATGAATCATGAATTGAATCATGAATCATGAATCATGAATCATGAATCGAATCATAAATCATGAATTGAATCATGAATCATGAACTGAATCATGAATCATGAATCATGAATTGAATTATGAATCATGAATCATGAATCGAATCATGAATCTTGAATCGAGATTCATGAATCAAATCATGAATCATGAATTGAATCAAGAATCTTGAATTATGAATCATGAATTGAATCATGAATCGAATCATGAATCATGAATCATGAATCAAGAATCATGAATTGAATCATGAAACATGAATCATGAATTGAATCATGAATCATGAATCGAATCATGAATCATGAATTGAATCATGAATTGAATCATGAATCATGAATCGAATCATGAATCATGAATCATGAATCATGAAATGAATCATGAAACATGAATCATGAATCGAATCATGAATCGCATCATAAATAAAGAATCAAGAATCATGAATCGAATCATGAATTATGAATTGAATCATGAATCATAAATCATGAATTATGAATTATGAATTGAATCACGAATCATGAATCGAATCTTGAATCATGAATCATGAATTGAATCATGAATTGAATCATGAATCATGAATCATGAATTGATTCATGAATCATGAATTGAATTATTAATCATAAATTGATTCATGAATCATGAATTGAATCATGAATTGAATCATGAATTATTAATCATGAATTAAATCATAAATCATGAATCATGAATCATGAATCATGAATTGAATCATGAATCATGAATCATAATTCGAATCATAAATCATGAATTGAATCATGAATTGAATCATGAATCTTGAATCATGAATCATGAATTGAATCATGAATCATGAACCGAATCATGAATCATGAATCATGAATCAAGAATCATGAATTGAATCATGAAACATGAATCATGAATTGAATCATGAATCATGAATCGAATCATGAATCATGAATTGTATCATGAATTGAATCATGAATCATGAATCGAATCATGAATCATAAATCATGAATCATGAATTGAATCATGAAACATGAATCATGAATTGAATCATGAATCATGAATCGAATCATGAATCATGAATTGAATCATGAATTGAATCATGAATCATGAATTGAATCATGAATTGAATCATGAATTGAATCGTGAATTGAATCACTAATCATGAATTATGAATCGAATCATGAATCATGAATCATGAATTGAATCATGAATCAAGAATCATAAATCGAATCATGAATCATGAAATGAATCAGGAATCGAATCATGAATTGAATCATGAATTGAATCATGAATCATGAATTAAATCATGAATCATGAATCATGAATCGAATCATGAATCATGAATCGAGATTCATGAATCAAATCATGAATCATGAATTGAATCATGAATCTTGAATCATGAATCATGAATTGAATCATGAATCATGAATCGAATCATGAATCATGAATCATGAATCAAGAATCATGAATTGAATCATGAAACATGAATCATGAATTGAATCATGAATCATGAATCGAATCATGAATCATGAATTGAATCATGAATTTAATCATGAATCATGAATCGAATCATGAATCATGAATCATGAATCATGAATCATGAATTGAATCATGAAACATGAATCATGAATTGAATCATGAATCATGAATCAAATCATGAATCATGAATTGAATCATGAATTGAATCATGAATCATGAATTGAATCATGAATTGAATCATGAATTGAATCGTGAATTGAATCATGAATTATGAATCGAATCATGAATCATGAATCATGAATTTAATCATGAATCAAGAATCATAAATCGAATCATGAATCATGAAATGAATCAGGAATCGAATCATGAATTGAATCATGAATTGAATCATGAATCATGAATTAAATCATGAATCATGAATTGAATCATCAATCATGAAGCATGAATCATGAATTGAATCATGAATCATGAATTATGAATTGAATCTTGAATCATAAATCATGAATCGAATCATGAATCATGAATCAAGAATCATGATTCGAATCATGAATCATGAATTGAATCATGAATCATGAATTGAATCATGAATCATGAATCATGAATCGAATCATGAATCATGAATCGAATCATGAATCATGAATTGAATCATGAATCATGAATCGAATCATGAATCAAGATTCATGAATCGAATCATGAATCATGAATTGAATTATGAATCTTGAATCATGAATGATGAATTGAATCATGAATCATGAATCGAATCATGAATCATGAATCATGAATCATGAATCATGAATTGAATCATGGATCATGAATCATGAATTGAATCATGAATCATGAATCGAATCATGAATCATGAATCATGAATCATGAATTGAATCATGAATCATGAATTGAATCATGAATCATGAATCGAATCATGAATCATGAATTGAATCATGAAATGAATCATGAATCATGAATCGAATCATGAATCATGAATTGAATCTTGAAATGAATCATGAATCATGAATTGAATCATGAATTGAATCATGAATTGAATCATTAATCATGAATCATGAATTGAATCATTGAATCATGAATCATGAATTGAATCATAAATCAAGAATCATAAATAGAATCATGAATCATGAAATGAATCAGGAATCAAATAATGAATTGAATCATGAATCATGAATTGAATCATCAATCATGAATCATGAATCATGAATTGAATCATGAATCATGAATTATGAATTAAATCTTGAATCATGAATCATGAATCAAATCATGAATCATGAATCAAGAATCATGAATTGAATCATGAATCGAATCATGAATCATGAATCAAGAATCATGAATCATGAATCATGAATTGAATCATGAATCGAATCATGAATCATGAATTGAATCAAGAATCATGAATCATGAATCATGAATTGAATCATGAATCATGAATCGAATCATGAATCATGAATCATGAATTGAATCATGAATTGAATCATGAATCGAATCATGAATCATGAAATGAATCATGAATCGAATAATGAATCATGAATTGAATCATGAATCTTGAATTGAATCATGAATCGAATCATGAATCATGAATCATGAATCGAATCATGAATCATGAATTGAATCATGAATCATGAATCATGAATTGAATCATGAATCATGAATCAAGAATCATGAATCATGAATTAAATCATGAATCATGAATCATGAATTATGAATCATGAATTGAATTATGAATCATGGATCGAATCATGAATCATGAATTGAATCATGAATTGAATCAGATTGAACCATTAATCATGAATCATGAATCATGAATTGAATCATAATTTGAATCATGAATCATGAATTGAATCATGAATTAATTCATGAATTGAATCATGAATCATGAATCATGAATTGAATCATCAATCATGAAGCATGAATCATGAATTGAATCATGAATCATGAATTATGAATTGAATCATGAATCATGAATCATGAATCATGAATTGAATCATGAATCATGAATTATGAATCGAATCATGAATCATGAATCGAATCATGAATCTTGAATTGAATCAAAATTTGAATCATGAATCATGAATCTTGAATTGAATCATGAAACATGAATCATGAATTGAATTTATGAATCATGAATCATAAATCGAATCATGAATCATGAATTGAATCAGGAATCGAATCATGAATTGAATCATGAATCATTTATTGAATCATGAATCATAAATCATGAATCATGAATTGAATCATTAATAAAGAATCATGAATTGAATCATGAATCAAATCATGAATCATGAATCATGAATCATGATTTGAATCATGAATCATGAATCATGAATCATGAATCATAAATTGATTCATGAATCATGAATTGAATTATGAATTGAATCATGAATCATAAATTGATTCATGAATCATGAATTGAATTATGAATTGAATCATGAATCATTAATCATGAATTAAATCATGAATCATGAATCATGAATCATGAATCATGAATTGAATCATAAATAATGAATCATGAATCATAAATTGATTCATGAATCATGAATTGATTAATGAATTGAATCATGAATCATAAATCATGAATTGAATCATGAATCATGAATCATGAATTGAAACATGAATCATAAATTGAATCATGAATCTTGAATCATGAATTGAATCATGAATCATGAATCGAATCATGAATCATGAATTGAATTATGAATCTTGAATCATGAATCATGAATTGAATCATGAATCATGAATTAAATCATAAATCATGAATCATGAATCATGAATCATGAATTGAATCATAAATCATGAATCATGAATCATGAATTGAATCATAAATCATGAATCATGAATCATAAATTGATTCATGAATCATGAATTGAATCATGAATTGAATCATGAATCATTAATCATGAATTAAATCATAAATCATGAATCATGAATCATGAATCATGAATTGAATCATGAATCAAATCATGAATCATGAATTGAATCATAAATCATGAATTGAATCATGAATCATGAACTGAATCATGAATCATGAATCATGAATTGAATTATGAATCATGAATCATGAATCGAATCATGAATCTTGAATCGAGATTCATGAATCAAATCATGAATCATGAATTGAATCAAGAATCTTGAATTATGAATCATGAATTGAATCATGAATCGAATCATGAATCATGAATCATGAATCAAGAATCATGAATTGAATCATGAAACATGAATCATGAATTGAATCATGAATCATGAATCGAATCATGAATCATGAATTGAATCATGAATTGAATCATGAATCATGAATCGAATCATGAATCATGAATCATGAATCATGAAATGAATCATGAAACATGAATCATGAATCGAATCATGAATCGCATCATAAATAAAGAATCAAGAATCATGAATCGAATCATGAATTATGAATTGAATCATGAATCATAAATCATGAATTATGAATTATGAATTGAATCACGAATCATGAATCGAATCTTGAATCATGAATCATGAATTGAATCATGAATTGAATCATGAATCATGAATCATGAATTGATTCATGAATCATGAATTGAATTATTAATCATAAATTGATTCATGAATCATGAATTGAATCATGAATTGAATCATGAATTATTAATCATGAATTAAATCATAAATCATGAATCATGAATCATGAATCATGAATTGAATCATGAATCATGAATCATAATTCGAATCATAAATCATGAATTGAATCATGAATTGAATCATGAATCTTGAATCATGAATCATGAATTGAATCATGAATCATGAACCGAATCATGAATCATGAATCATGAATCAAGAATCATGAATTGAATCATGAAACATGAATCATGAATTGAATCATGAATCATGAATCGAATCATGAATCATGAATTGTATCATGAATTGAATCATGAATCATGAATCGAATCATGAATCATAAATCATGAATCATGAATTGAATCATGAAACATGAATCATGAATTGAATCATGAATCATGAATCGAATCATGAATCATGAATTGAATCATGAATTGAATCATGAATCATGAATTGAATCATGAATTGAATCATGAATTGAATCGTGAATTGAATCACTAATCATGAATTATGAATCGAATCATGAATCATGAATCATGAATTGAATCATGAATCAAGAATCATAAATCGAATCATGAATCATGAAATGAATCAGGAATCGAATCATGAATTGAATCATGAATTGAATCATGAATCATGAATTAAATCATGAATCATGAATTGAATCATCAATCATGAAGCATGAATCATGAATTGAATCATGAATCATGAATTATGAATTGAATCTTGAATCATGAATCATGAATCGAATCATGAATCATGAATCAAGAATCATGATTCGAATCATGAATCATGAATTGAATCATGAATCATGAATCATGAATTGAATCATGAATCATGAATCATGAATCGAATCATGAATCATGAATCGAATCATGAATCTTGAATTGAATCATAATTTGAATCATGAATCATGAATCTTGAATTGAATCATGAATCATGAATCATGAATTGAATTTATGAATCATGAATCATAAATCGAATCATGAATCATGAATTGAATCAGGAATCGAATCATGAATTGAATCATGAATCATTTATTGAATCATGAATCATAAATCATGAATCATGAATTGCATCATTAATAAAGAATCATAACTTGAATCATGAATCGAATCATAAATCATGAATCATGAATCATGAATTGAATCATGAATTGAATCATGAATCATGAATTGAATCATGAATCATGAATCAAGAATCATGAATCGAATCATGAATCATGAATTGAATCATGAATAATGAATCATGAATTGAATCATGAATAATGAATCATTAATTAAATCATGAATCATGAATCATGAATTGAATTATGAATCATGGATCGAATCATGAATCATGAATTGAATCAGAATTGAATCATTAATCATGAATCATGAATTGAATCATAATTTGAATCATGAATCATGAATTGAATCATGAATCATGAATCATGAATTGAATTTATGAATCATGAATCATAAATCGAATCATGAATCATGAATTGAATCAGGAATCGAATCATGAATCATGAATTGAATCATGAATCATAAATCATGAATCATGAATTGAATCATGAATCATGAATTCAATCATGAATCATGAATCAAGAATCATGAATCGAATCATGAATCATGAATTAAATCATGAATAATGAATCATGAATTGAATCATGAATCATGAATTATAATTCCTGAATTGAATCATGAATCATGAATTATGAATTGAATCATGAATTGAATCATGAATCATGAATTGATTCATGAATCATGAATCATGAATTGAATCATGAATCATAAATTGATTCATGAATCATGAATTGAGTCATGAATTGAATCATGAATTGAATCATGAATTGAATCATGAATCATTAATCATGAATTAAATCATAAATCATGAATCATGAATCATGAATCATGAATCGAATCATAAATCATGAATTGAATCATTAATCATGAATTGA